>NW_027464606.1:312500-547500 GCF_043290135.1 Rhipicephalus microplus
CCTAACCTAACATTCGCACTTGTATCTAAATACGCTCAATTACACTGTTTCGTTCACAATTACGATATTTGCTTCACCTCACAGTTTCTCACCAACTTATTACAGTACAGAACGCTGTATCTCGCTAAATGACATCGTTCTTTAAGGTTTCACGATACTTGCATGCGCTTTAACGAGAATATCACAATAAAGCAGTTTCGCACTTGTAACGGCACAAGACGCAGTATCTGGCTAGTTCATGCCATTTTGTGTGCTTTCCCAATATTTCACCTATCGGAGTTTCGTACTCGCAATAAAACAACACTATCTCGTTAGATGACATCGTTATTGGTAGTTTCACGACGCTACCTAGCTGAAACTAACCGAACCTTCGCACTTTTATCGTTAGAAAACGTTTTATTCGCTACTTTACAATGTTTTCTACAAGATTACGACGGTTTCATGTGCTTTCACATTACATATCGCAGTTCCCGACTTGTAATGGTGGAAAACACAGCATCTCACTAAGTGACATTGTTTAATGCGGTTTTAGCGCGGTTCATATCTTAACCTAACCTAACCTTACCTAACCCAACCTAACCTAACCTAACCTAACCAAACCTTACCTAACATACCCTAACCTAACCTAACCTAACCTAACCAAACCTAACCTAACCTAACCTAACGTAACCTAACCTAACCTAACCTAACCAAACCTAACCTAACCTAACGACGTTTGCAAGCGCTTTCACATTAGATATCGCAGTTCCCGAGTTGTAATGGTGAAAAACACTGCATCTCACTAAGTGACATTGTTTAATGCGGTTTTACGACGGTTCATATCTTAACCTAACCTAACATTCGCACTTGTATTAAAAAACGCTCTATTACACTGTTTCGTTCACAATTAGGATATTTGCATAACCTCACAGTTTTTCACCAACTTATTGCAGTACAGAACGCTGTATCTCGCTAAATGACATCGTTCTTTAAGGTTTCACGATGCTTGCATGCGCTTTAACGAGAATATCACAACATAGCAGTTTCGCACTTGTAACGGTACAACACGCAGTATTTGGCTTGTTCATGCCGTTTTGTGTGCTTTCACAACATTTCACCTATCGCAGTTTCGTACTCGCAATAAAACAACACTATCTCGTTAAATGACGTTGTTTTTGGTAGTTGCACGACGCTACCTAGCTTAAACTAACATAACACAACCTAACATAACCTTCGCACTTCTATCGTTAGAAAACGTTTTACTCGCTACTTTACATTGCTTTCTACAACATTATGACGGTTTCAAGCGCTTTCACATTAGGTATCACAGTTCTCAACTTGTAAAGGTGAAAAACACTGCATCTCACTAAGTGACATTGTTTAATGCGGTTTTACGACGGTTCATACCTTAACCTAACGTAACCTAACCTAACCTAACCTTACCTAACCTAACCTAACCTAACCTAACCCAACCTAACCTAACCTAAACTAACCTAACCCAACCTAACCTAACCTAACCTAACCTAACCCAACCTAACCCAACCCAACCCAACATAACCTAACCTAAGCTAACCTAACCTAAGCTAACCAAACCTAACCTAACCTAACTTAACCTAACCTAACGTAACCTAACCTAACCTAACCTATTCTAACGTAACCTAACCTTACCTAACCTTACCTGACCTAACCTAACCTAACGTAACCTAACCTAACCTAACATAACCTAACGTAACCTAACCTAACCTAACCTAACCTAACGTAACCTAACCTAACCTAACCCAACCTAACCCAACCCAACCCAACCCAACAACACCCAACCCAACCTAACCTAACCTAACCTAACCTTACCTAACCTAACTTAATTATCCTTACCTAACCTAACCTAACCTAACGTAACCTAACCTAACCTAACCTAACGTAACCTAACCTAACCTAACGTAACCTAACCTAACCTAACCTAACCCAACCTAACCTAACCTAACCTAACCTAACCCAACTCAACCCAACCTAACCTAATCTAACCTAACCTAACCTAACCTAACCAAACCTAACCTAACCTAACCTAACCTAACGACGGTTGCAAGCGCTTTCACATTAAATATCGCAGTTCCCCACTTTTAATGGTGAAAAACACTGCATCTCAGTAATTGACATTGTTTAATGCGGTTTTACGACGGTTCATATCTTAACCTAACCTAACATTCGCACTTGTATCTAAAAACGCTCTATTACACTGTTTCGTTCACAATTACGATATTTGCTTGACCTCACAGTTTTTCACCAACTTATTACAGTACAGAACGCTGTATCTCGCTAAATGACATCGTTCTATAAGGTTTCACGATACTTGCATGCGCTTTACCGAGAATGTCACAACATAGCAGTTTCGCACTTGTAACGGTACAACACGCAGTATTTGGCTTGTTCATGCCGTTTTGTGTGCTTTCACAACATTTCACCTATCGCAGTTTAATACTCGCTATAAAACAACACTATCTCGTTAGATGACGTCGTTTTGGGTAGTTTCACGACGCTACCTAGCTTAAACTAACCTAACCTAACCTAACCTTCGCACTTCTATCGTTAGAAAACGTTTTACTCGCCACTTTACAATGTTTTCTACAAGATTACGACGGTTTCATTCGCTTTCACATTAGATATCGTAGTTCCCGACTTGTAATGTTGAAAAACACTACATCTCACTAAGTGACATTGTTTAATGCGGTTTTACGACGGTTGATATGTCAACCTAACCAAACATTCGCACTTGTATCTAAAGACGCTCAATTACACTGTTTCGTTCACAATTACGATATTTGCTTGACCTCACAGTTTCTCACCAACTTATTACAGTACAGAACGCTGTATCTCGCTAAATGACATCGTTCTTTAAGGTTTCACGATACTTGCATGCGCTTTACCGAGAATGTCACAACATAGCACTTTCGCACTTGTAACGGTACAACACGCAGTATTTGGCTTGTTCATGCCGTTTTATGTGCTTTCACAACATTTTACCTATCGCAGTTTCGTACTCGCAATAAAACAACACTATCTCGTTAGATGACGTCGTTTTTGGTGGTTTCACGACGCTACCTAGCTTAAACTAACATAACTCAACCTAACATAACCTTCGCACTTCTATCGTTAGAAAACGTTTTACTCGCTACTTTACATTGCTTTCTACAACATTACGACGGTTTCAAGCGCTTTCACATTAGATATCGCAGTTCCCAACTTGTAAAGGTGAAAAACACTGCATCTCACTAAGTGACATTGTTTATTGCGGTTTTACGACGGTTCATACTTTAACCTAACGTAACCTAACCTAACCTAACCCAACCTAACCTAACATAACCTAACCTAACCAAACCTAACCTAACGTAACCTAACCTAACCTAACCTAACCTAACCTAACGACGTTTGCAAGTGCTTTCACATTAGATATCGCAGTTCCCAACTTGTAATGGTGAAAAACACTGCATCTCACTAAGTGACATTGTTTAATGCAGTTTTACGACGGTTCATATCTTAACCTAACCTAACATTCGTACTTGTATTGAAAAACGCTCTATTACACTGTTTCGTTCACAAATACGATATTTGCATAACCTCACAGTTTTTCACCAACTTATTGCAGTACAGAACGCTGTATCTCGCTAAATGACATTGTTCTTTAAGGTTTCACGATGCTTGCATGCGCTTTAACGAGAATATCACAATATAGCAGTTTCGCACTTGTAACGGTAGAACACGCAGTATTTGGCTTGTTCATGCCGTTTTGTGTGCATTCACAACATTTCACCTATCGCAGTTTAATACTCGCAATAACACAACACTATCTCGTTAGATGACGTCGTTTTTGGTAGTTTCACGACGCTACCTAGCTTAAACTAACCTAACCTAACCTAACCTTCGCACTTCTATCGTTAGAAAACGTTTTACTCGCAACTTTACAATGTTTTCTACAAGATTACGACGGTTTCATGCGCTTTCACATTAGATATTGTAGTTCCCGACTTGTAATGTTGAAAAACACTACATCTCACTAAGTGACATTGTTTAATGCGGTTTTACGACGGTTGATATGTCAACCTAACCTAACATTCGCACTTGTATCTAAAGACGCTCAATTACACTGTTTCATTCACAATTACGATATTTGCTTGACCTCACAGTTTCTCACCAACTTATTACAGTACAGAACGCTGTATCTCGCTAAATGACATCGTTCTTTAAGGTTTCACGATACTTGCATGCGCTTTAACGAGAATATCACAATAAAGCAGTTTCGCACTTGTAACAGCACAAGACGCAGTATCTGGCTAGTTCATGCCATTTTGTGTGCTTTCCCAATATTTCACCTATCGGAGTTTCGTACTCGCAATAAAACAACACTATCTCGTTAGATGACATCGTTATTGGTAGTTTCCCGACGCTACCTAGCTGAAACTAACCGAACCTTCGCACTTTTATCGTTAGAAAACGTTTTATTCGCTACTTTACAATGTTTTCTACAAGATTACGACGGTTTCATGTGCTTTCACATTACATATCGCAGTTCCCGACTTGTAATGGTGGAAAACACAGCATCTCACTAAGTGACATTGTTTAATGCGGTTTTAGCGCGGTTCATATCTTAACCTAACCTAACCTTACCTAACCCAACCTAACCTAACCTAACCTAACCAAACCTTACCTAACATACCCTAACCTAACCTAACCAAACCTAACCAAACCTAACCTAACCTAACGACGTTTGCAAGCGCTTTCACATTAGATATCGCAGTTCCCGAGTTGTAATGGTGAAAAACACTGCATCTCACTAAGTGACATTGTTTAATGCGGTTTTACGACGGTTCATATCTTAACCTAACCTAACATTCGCACTTGTATTAAAAAACGCTCTATTACACTGTTTCGTTCACAATTAGGATATTTGCATAACCTCACAGTTTTTCACCAACTTATTGCAGTACAGAACGCTGTATCTCGCTAAATGACATCGTTCTTTAAGGTTTCACGATGCTTGCATGCGCTTTAACGAGAATATCACAACATATCAGTTTCGCACTTGTAACGGTACAACACGCAGTATTTGGCTTGTTCATGCCGTTTTGTGTGCATTCACAACATTTCACCTATCGCAGTTTAATACTCGCAATAAAACAACACTATCTCGTTAGATGACGTCGTTTTTGGTAGTTTCACGACGCTACCTAGCTTAAACTAACCTAACCTAACCTAACCTTCGCACTTCTATCGTTAGAAAACGTTTTACTCGCAACTTTACAATGTTTTCTACAAGATTACGACGGTTTCATGCGCTTTCACATTAGATATCGTAGTTCCCGACTTGTAATGTTGAAAAACACTACATCTCACTAAGTGACATTGTTTAATGCGGTTTTACGACGGTTGATATGTCAACCTAACCTAACATTCGCACTTGTATCTAAAGACGCTCAATTACACTGTTTCGTTCACAATTACGATATTTGCTTGACCTCACAGTTTCTCACCAACTTATTACAGTACAGAACGCTGTATCTGGCTAAATGACATCGTTCTTTAAGGTTTCACGATACTTGCATGCGCTTTACCGAGAATGTCCCAACATAGCAGTTTCGCACTTGTAACGGTACAACACGCAGTATTTGGCTTGTTCATTCCGTTTTGTGTACTTTCACAACATTTTACCTATCGCAGTTTCGTACTCGCATTAAAACAACACTATCTCGTTAGATGACGTCGTTTTTGGTGGTTTCACGACGCTACCTAGCTTAAACTAACATAACTCAAACTAACCGAACCTTCGCACTTCTATCGTTAGAAAACGTTTTATTCGCTACTTTACAATGTTTTCTACAAGATTACGACGGTTTCATGCGCTTTCACATTAGATATCGCAGTTCCCGACTTGTAATGTTGAAAAACACTACATCTCACTAAGTGACATTGTTTAATGCGGTTTTACGACGGTTGATATGTCAACCTAACCTAACATTCGCACTTGTATCTAAAGACGCTCAATTACACTGTTTCGTTCACAATTACGATATTTGCTTGACCTCACAGTTTCTCACCAACTTATTACAGTACAGAACGCTGTATCTCGCTAAATGACATCGTTCTTTAAGGTCTCACGATGCTTGCATGCGCTTTAACGAGAATATCACATTATAGCAGTTTCGCACTTGTAACGGTACAACACGCAGTATCTGGCTTGTTCAAGCCGTTTTGTGTACTTTCACAACATTTCACCTATTGCAGTTTCGTACATGCAATAAAACAACACTATCTCGTTAGATGACGTCCTTTTTGGTGGTCTCACGACGCTACATAGCTTAAACTAACATAACTCAAGCTAACCTTCGCACTTCTATCTTTAGAAAACGTTTTACTCGCAATTTTACAATGTTTTCTACAAGATTACGACGGTTTCATGCGCTTTCACATTAGATATCGTAGTTCCCGACTTGTAATGTTGAAAAACACTACATCTCACTAAGTGACATTGTTTAATGCGGTTTTACGACGGTTGATATCTCAACCTAACCTAACATTCGCACTTGTATCTAAATACGCTCAATTACACTGTTTCGTTCACAATTACGATATTTGCTTGACCTCACAGTTTCTCACCAACTTATTACAGTACAGAACGCTGTATCTCGCTAAATGACATCGTTCTTTAAGGTTTCACGATACTTGCATGCGCTTTAACGAAAATATCACAATAAAGCAGTTTCGCACTTGTAACGGCACTAGACGCAGTATCTGGCTAGTTCATGCCATTTTGTGTGCTTTCCCAATATTTCACCTATCGCAGTTTCGTACTCGCAATAAAACAACACTATCTCGTTAGATGACATCGTTTTTGGTGGTTTCACGACGCTACCTAGCTCAAACTAAACGAACCTTCGCACTTCTATCGTTAGAAAACGTTTTATTCGCTACTTTACAATGTTTTCTACAAGATTACGACGGTTTCATGCGCTTTCACATCAGATATCGCAGTTCCCGACTTGTAATGGTGGAAAACACAGCATCTCACTAAGTGACATTGTTTAATGCGGTTTTAGCGCGGTTCATATCTTAACCTAACCTAACCTTACCTAACCCAACCTAACCTAACCTAACCTAACCAAACCTTACCTAACATACCCTAACCTAACCTAACCTAACCTAACCAAACCTAACCTGACCTAACCTAACGTAACCTAACCTAACCAAACCTAACCTAACCTAACGACGTTTGCAAGCGCTTTCACATTAGATATCGCAGTTCCCGACTTGTAATGGTGAAAAAAACTGCATCTCCCTAAGTGACATCGGTTAATGCGGTTTTACGACGGTTCATATCTTAACCTAACCTAACATTCGCACTTGTATTAAAAAAACGCTCTATTACACTGTTTCGTTCACAATTAGGATATTTGCATAACCTCACAGTTTTTCACCAACTTATTGCAGTACAGAACGCTGTATCTCGCTAAATGACATCGTTCTTTAAGGTTTCACGATGCTTGCATGCGCTTTAACGAGAATATCACAACATAGCAGTTTCGCACTTGTAACGGTACAACACGCAGTATTTGGCTTGTTCATGCCGTTTTGTGTGCTTTCACAACATTTCACCTATCGCAGTTTCGTACTCGCAATAAAACAACACTATCTCGTTCGATGACGTTGTTTTTGGTAGTTTCACGACACTACCTAGCTTAAACTAACATAACTCAACCTAACATGACCTTCGCACTTCTATCGTTAGAAAACGTTTTACTCGCTACTTTACATTGCTTTCTACAACATTACGACGGTTTCAAGCGCTTTCACATTAGATATCACAGTTCCCAACTTGTAAAGGTGAAAAATACTGCATCTCACTAAGTGACATTGTTTAATGCGGTTTTACGACGGTTCATACCTTAACCTAACCTAACCTAACCTTACCTAACCAAACCTAACCTAACCCAACCCAACTTAACCTAACCTAACCTAACCTAACCTAAACTAACCTAACCCAACCTAACCTAACCTAACCTAACCTAACCCAACCTAACCCAACCCAACCCAACCTAACCTAACCTAAGCTAACCTAACCTAACCTAACCAAACCTAACCTAACCTAACTTAACCTAACCTAACGTAACCTAACCTAACCTATTCTAACGTAACCTAACCTTACCTGACCTAACCTAACCTAACGTAACCTAACCTAACATAACCTAACGTAACCTAACCTAACCTAACCTAACGTAACCTAACCTAACCTAACCCAACCTAACCCAACCCAACCCAACCCAACAACACCCAACCCAACCTAACCTAACCTAACCTTACCTAACCTAACCAAATTATCCTTACCTAACCTAACCTAACCTAACGTAACCTAACCTAACCTAACCTAACGTAACCTAACCTAACGTAACCTAACCTAACCTAACCTAACCCAACCTAACCTAACCTAACCTAACCTAACCCAACTCAACCCAACCTAACCTATCTAACCTAACCTAACCTAACCAAACCTAACCTAACCTAACCTAACCTAACCTAACGACGGTTGCAAGCGCTTTCACTATAAATATCGCAGTTCCCCACTTTTAATGGTGAAAAACACTGCATCTCAGTAATTGACATTGTTTAATGCGGTTTTACGACGGTTCATATCTTAACCTAACCTAACATTCGCACTTGTATCTAAAAACGCTCTATTACACTGTTTTGTTCACAATTATGATATTTGCATAACCTCACAGTTTTTCACCAACATATTGCAGTACAGAAAGCTGTATCTCGCTAAATGACATTGTTCTTTAAGGTTTCACGATGCTTGCATGCGCTTTAACGAGAATATCACAATATAGCAGTTTCGCACTTGTAACGGTAGAACACGCAGTATTTGGCTTGTTCATGCCGTTTTGTGTGCTTTCACAACATTTCACCTATCGCAGTTTAATACTCGCAATAAAACAACACTATCTCGTTAGATGACGTCGTTTTTGGTAGTTTCACGACGCTACCTAGCTTAAACTAACTTAACCTAACCTAACCTTCGCACTTCTATCGTTAGAAAACGTTTTACTCGCAACTTTACAATGTTTTCTACAAGATTACGACGGTTTCATGCGCTTTCACATTAGATATCGTAGTTCCCGACTTGTAATGTTGAAAAACACTACATCTCACTAAGTGACATTCTTTCATGCGGTTTTACGACGGTTGATATGTCAACCTAACCTAACATTCGCACTTGTATCTAAAGACGCTCAATTACACTGTTTCGTTCACAATTACGATATTTGCTTGACCTCACAGTTTCTCACCAACTTATTACAGTACAGAACGCTGTAACTCGCTAAATGACATCGTTCTTTAAGGTTTCACGATACTTGCATGCGCTTTACCGAGAATGTCACAACATAGCAGTTTCGCACTTGTAACAATAAACACGCAGTATTTGGCTTGTTCATGCCGTTTTGTGTGCTTTCACAACATTTTACCTATCGCAGTTTCGTACTCGCATTAAAACAACACTATCTCGTTAGAAGACGTCGTTTTTGGTGGTTTCACGACGCTACCTAGCTTAAACTAACATAACTCAACCTAACATAACCTTCGCACTTCTATCGTTAGAAAACGTTTTACTCGCTACTTTACATTGCTTTCTACAACATTACGACGGTTTCAAGCGCTTTCACATTAGATATTGCAGTTCCCAACTTGTAAAGGTGAAAAACACTGCATCTCACTAAGTGACATTGTTTAATGCGGTTTTAGCGCGGTTCATATCTTAACCTAACCTAACCTAACCTAACCTAACCCAACCCAACCTAACCTAACATAACCTAACCTAACCTAACCTAACCAAACCTAACCTAACGTAACCTAACCTAACCTAACCTAACGACGTTTGCAAGCGCTTTCACATTAGATATCGCAGTTCCCGACTTGTAATGGTGAAAACATTGCATCTCACTAAGTGACATTGTTTAATGCGGTTTTAGGACGGTTGATATGTCAACCTAACCTAACATTCGCACTTGTATCTAAAGACGCTCAATTACACTGTTTCGTTCACAATTACGATATTTGCTTGACCTGACAGTTTCTCACCAATTTATTACAGTACAGAACGCTGTATCTCGCTAAATGACATCGTTGTTTAAGGTCTCACGATGCTTGCATGCGCTTTAACGAGAATATCACATTATAGCAGTTTCGCACTTGTAACGGTACAACACGCAGTATCTGGCTTGTTCAAGCCGTTTTGTGTACTTTCACAACATTTCACCTATTGCAGTTTCGTACATGCAATAAAACAACACTATCTCGTTAGATGACGTCCTTTTTGGTGGTCTCACGACGCTACATAGCTTAAACTAACATAACTCAAGCTAACCTTCGCACTTCTATCTTTAGAAAACGTTTTACTCGCAATTTTACAATGTTTTCTACAAGATTACGACGGTTTCATGCGCTTTCACATTAGATATCGTAGTTCCCGACTTGTAATGTTGAAAAACACTACATCTCACTAAGTGACATTGTTTAATGCGGTTTTACGACGGTTGATATCTCAACCTAACCTAACATTCGCACTTGTATCTAAATACGCTCAATTACACTGTTCCGTTCACAATTACGATATTTGCTTGACCTCACAGTTTCTCACCAACTTATTACAGTACAGAACGCTGTATCTCGCTATATGACATCGTTCTTTAAGGTTTCACGATACTTGCATGCGCTTTAACGAGAATATCACAATAAAGGAGTTTCGCACTTGTAACGGCACAAGACGCAGTATCTGGCTAGTTCATGCCATTTGTTGTGCTTTCCCAATATTTCAACTATCGCAGTTTCGTACTCGCAATAAAACAACACTATCTCGTTAGATGACATCGTTTTTGGTGGTTTCACGACGCTACCTAGCTCAAACTAACCGAACCTTCGCACTTCTATCGTTAGAAAACGTTTTATTAAGTAGCGAGTAAAACGTTTTCTAACGATAGAAGTGCGAAGGTTATGTTAGGTTGAGTTATGTTAGTTTAAGCTAGGTAGCGTCGTGAAACCACCAAAAACGACGTCATCTAACGAGATAGTGTTGTTTTATTGCGAGTACGAAACTGCGATAGGTAAAATGTTGTGAAAGCACACAAAACGGCATGAACAAGCCAAATACTGCGTGTTGTACCGTTACAAGTGCGAAAGTGCTATGTTGTGACATTCTCGGTAAAGCGCATGCAAGTATCGTGAAACCTTAAAGAACGATGTCATTTAGCGAGATACAGCGTTCTGTACTGTAATAAGTTGGTGAGAAACTGTGAGGTCAAGCAAATATCGTAATTGTGAACGAAACAGTGTAATTGAGCGTCTTTAGATACAAGTGCGAATGTTAGGTTAGGTTGACATATCAACCGTCGTAAAACCGCATTAAACAATGTCACTTAGTGAGATGTAGTGTTTTTCAACATTACAAGTCGGGAACTACGATATCTAATGTGAAAGCGCTTGAAACCGTCGTAATGTTGTAGAAAGCAATGTAAAGTAGCGAGTAAAACGTTTTCTAACGATAGAAGTGCGAAGGTCATGTTAGGTTAAGTTATGTTAGTTTAAGCTAGGTAGCGTCGTGAAACTACCAAAAACAACGTCATCTAACGAGATAGTGTTGTTTTATTGCGAGTACGAAACTGCGATAGGTGAAATGTTGTGAAAGCACACAAAACGGCATGAACAAGCCAAATACTGCGTGTTGTACCGTTACAAGTGCGAAACTGCTATGTTGTGATATTCTCGTTAAAGCGCATGCAAGCATCGTGAAACCTTAAAGAACGATGTCATTTAGCGAGATACAGCGTTCTGTACTGCAATAAGTTGGTGAAAAACTGTGAGGTTATGCAAATATCCTAATTGTGAACGAAACAGTGTAATAGAGCGTTTTTTAATACAAGTGCGAATGTTAGGTTAGGTTAAGATATGAACCGTCGTAAAACCGCATTAAACAATGTCACTTAGTGAGATGCAGTGTTTTTCACCATTACAAGTCGGGAACTGCGATATCTAATGTGAAAGCGCTTGCAAACGTCGTTAGGTTAGGTTAGGTTAGGTTAGGTTAGGTTACGTTAGGTTAGGTTAGGTTAGGTTTGGTTAGGTTAAGTTAGGCTAGGTTAGGTTAGGGTATGTTAGGTAAGGTTTGGTTAGGTTAGGTTAGGTTAGGTTGGTTTAGGTAAGGTTAGGTTAGGTTAAGATATGAACCGCGCTAAAACCGCATTAAACAATGTCACTTAGTGAGATGCTGTGTTTTTCACCATTACAAGTCGGGAACTGCGATATCTAATGCGAAAGCACATGAAACCGTCGTAATCTTGTAGAAAACATTGTAAAGTGGCGAGTAAAACGTTTTCTAACGATAGAAGTGCGAAGGTTAGGTTAGGTTAGGTTAGTTTAAGCTAGGTAGCGTCGTGAAACTACCAAGAACGACGTCATCTAACGAGATAGTGTTGTTTTATAGCGAGTATTAAACTGCGATAGGTGAAATGTTGTGAAAGCACACAAAACGGCATGAACAAGCCAAATACTGCGTGTTCTACCGTTACAAGTGCGAAACTGCTTTATTGTGATATTCTCGTTAAAGCGCATGCAAGTATCGTGAAACCTTAAAGAACGATGTCATTTAGCGAGATACAGCGTTCTGTACTGTAATAAGTTGGTGAGAAACTGTGAGGTCAAGCAAATATCGTAATTGTGAACGAAACAGTGTAATTGAGCGTATTTAGATACAAGTGCGAATGTTAGGTTAGGTTGAGATATCAACCGTCGTAAAACCGCATTAAACAATGTCACTTAGTGAGATGTAGTGTTTTTCAACATTACAAGTCGGGAACTACGATATCTAATGTGAAAGCGCATGAAACCGTCGTAATCTTGTAGAAAACATTGTAAAGTTGCGAGTAAAACGTTTTCTAACGATAGAAGTGCGAAGGTTTGCTTGAGTTATGTTAGTTTAAGCTATATAGCGTCGTGAGACCACCAAAAAGGACGTCATCTAACGAGACAGTGTTGTTTTATTGCATGTACGAAACTGCAATAGGTGAAATGTTGTGAATGTACACAAAACGGCTTGAACAAGCCAGATACTGCGTGTTGTACCGTTACAAGTGCGAAACTGCTATAATGTGATATTCTCGTTAAAGCGCATGCAAGCATCGTGAAACCTTAAAGAACGATGTCATTTAGCGAGATACAGCGTTCTGTACTGCAATAAGTTGGTGAAAAACTGTGAGGTTATGCAAATATCGTAATTGTGAACGAAACAGTGTAATAGAGCGTTTTTCAATACAAGTACCAATGTTAGGTTAGGTTAAGATATGAACCGTCGTAAAACCGCATTAAACAATGTCACTTAGTGAGATGCAGTGTTTTTCACCATTACAAGTCGGGAACTGCGATATCTAATGTGAAAGCGCTTGAAACCGTTGTAATGTTGTAGAAAGCAATGTAAAGTAGCGAGTAAAACGTTTTCTAACGATAGAAGTGCGAAGGTTATGTTAGGTTGAGTTATGTTAGTTTAAGCTAGGTAGCGTCGTGAAACCACCAAAAACGACGTCATCTAACGAGATAGTGTTGTTTTATTGCGAGTACGAAACTGCGATAGGTAAAATGTTGTGAAAGCACACAAAATGGCATGAACAAGCCAAATACTGCGTGTTTATTGTTACAAGTGCGAAACTGCTATGTTGTGACATTCTCGGTAAAGCGCATGCAAGTATCGTGAAACCTTAAAGAACGATGTCGTTTAGCGAGATACAGCGTTCTGTACTGTAATAAGTTGGTGAGAAACTGTGAGGTCTAGCAAATATCGTAATTGTGAACGAAACAGCGTAATTGAGCGTCTTTAGATACAAGTGCGAATGTTAGGTTAGGTTGACATATCAACCGTCGTAAAACCGCATTAAGCAATGTCACTTAGTGAGATGTAGTGTTTTTCAACATTACAAGTCGGGAACTACGATATCTAATGTGAAAGCGCATGAAACCGTCGTAATCTTGTAGAAAACATTGTAAAGTGGCGAGTAAAACGTTTTCTAACGATAGAAGTGCGAAGGTTAGGTTAGGTTAGGTTAGGTTAGTTTAAGCTAGGTAGCGTCGTGAAACTACCAAAAACGACGTCATCTAACGAGATAGTGTTGTTTTATAGCGAGTATTAAACTGCGATAGGTGAAATGTTGTGAAAGCACACAAAACGGCATGAACAAGCCAAATACTGCGTGTTCTACCGTTACAAGTGCGAAACTGCTATATTGTGGTATTCTCGTTAAAGCGCATGCAAGCATCGTGAAACCTTAAAGTACAATGTCATTTAGCGAGATACAGCGTTCTGTACTGCAATAAATTGGTGAAAAACTGTGAGGTTATGCAAGTATCGTAATTGTGAACAAAACAGTGTAATAGAGCGTTTTTAGATACAAGTGCGAATGTTAGGTTAGGTTAAGATATGAACCGCCGTAAAACCGCATTGAACAATGTCAATTACTGAGATGCAGTGTTTTTCACCTATAAAAAGTGGGGAACTGCGATATTTATAGTGAAAGCGCTTGCAACCGTCGTTAGGTTAGGTTAGGTTAGGTTAGGTTAGTTTGGTTAGGTTAGGTTAGGTTAGGTTAGGTTAGATTAGGTTAGGTTGGGTTGAGTTGGGTTAGGTTAGGTTAGGTTAGGTTAGGTTGGGTAGGTTAGGTTAGGTTAGGTTAGGTTAGGTACGTTAGGTTAGGTTAAGTTAGGTTAGGTTAGGTTTGGTTAGCTTAGGTTAGGTTAGCTTAGGTTAGGTTAGGTTGGGTTTGGGTTGGGTTAGGGGTTAGGTTAGGTTAGGTTAGGTTAGGTTGGGTTAGGTTAGTTTAGGTTAGGTTAGGTTAGGTTGGGTTGGGTTGGGTTAGGTTAGGTTAGGTTAGGTTAGGTTAGGTTACGTTAGGTTAAGGTATGAACCGTCGTAAAACCGCATTAAACAATGTCACTTAGTGAGATGCAGCGTTTTTCACCTTTACAAGTTGGGAACTGTGATATCTAATGTGAAAGCGCTTGAAACCGTCATAATGTTGTAGAAAGCAATGTAAAGTAGCGAGTAAAACGTTTTCTAACGATAGAAGTGCGAAGGTTATGTTAGGTTGAGTTATGTTAGTTTAAGCTAGGTAGCGTCGTGCAACTACCAAAAACAACGTCATCTAACGAGATAGTGTTGTTTTATTGCGAGTACGAAACTGCGATAGGTGAAATGTTGTGAAAGCACACAAAACGCATGAACAAGCCAAATACTGCGTGTTGTACCGTTACAAGTTTGAAACTGCTATGTTGTGATATTCTCGTTAAAGCGCATGCAAGCATCATTAAACCTTAAAGAACGATGTCATTTAGCGAGATACAGCGTTCTGTACTGCAATAAGTTGGTGAAAAACTGTGAGGTTATGCAAATATTCTAATTGTGAACGAAACAGTGTAATAGAGCGTTTTTTAATACAAGTGCGAATGTTAGGTTAGGTTAAGATATGAACCGTCGTAAAACCGCATTAAACAATGTCACTTAGTGAGATGCAGTGTTTTTCACCAGTACAAGTCGGGAACTGCGATATCTAATGTGAAAGCGCTTGAAACCGTCGTAATGTTGTAGAAAGCAATGTAAAGTAGCGAGTAAAACGTTTTCTAACGATAGAAGTGCGAAGGTTATGTTAGGTTGAGTTATGTTAGTTTAAGCTAGGTAGCGTCGTGAAACTACCAAAAACAACGTCATCTAACGAGATAGTGTTGTTTTATTGCGAGTACGAAACTGCGATAGGTGAAATGTTGTGAAAGCACACAAAACGGCATGAACAAGCCAAATACTGCGTGTTGTACCGTTACAAGTGCGAAACTGCTATGTTGTGATATTCTCGTTAAAGCGCATGCAAGCATCGTGAAACCTTAAAGAACGATGTCATTTAGCGAGATACAGCGTTCTGTACTGCAATAAGTTGGTGAAAAACTGTGAGGTTATGCAAATATCCTAATTGTGAACGAAACAGTGTAATAGAGCGTTTTTTAATACAAGTGCGAATGTTAGGTTAGGTTAAGATATGAACCGTCGTAAAACCGCATTAAACAATGTCACTTAGTGAGATGCAGTGTTTTTCACCATTACAAGTCGGGAACTGCGATATCTAATGTGAAAGCGCTTGCAAACGTCGTTAGGTTAGGTTAGGTTAGGTTAGGTTAGGTTACGTTAGGTTAGGTTAGGTTAGGTTTGGTTAGGTTAAGTTAGGCTAGGTTAGGTTAGGGTATGTTAGGTAAGGTTTGGTTAGGTTAGGTTAGGTTAGGTTATGTTAGGGTATGTTAGGTAAGGTTTGGTTAGGTTAGGTTAGGTTAGGTTGGTTTAGGTAAGGTTAGGTTAGGTTAAGATATGAACCGCGCTAAAACCGCATTAAACAATGTCACTTAGTGAGATGCTGTGTTTTTCACCATTACAAGTCGGGAACTGCGATATCTAATGCGAAAGCGCATGAAACCGTCGTAATCTTGTAGAAAACATTGTAAAGTGGCGAGTAAAACGTTTTCTAACGATAGAAGTGCGAAGGTTAGGTTAGGTTAGGTTAGTTTAAGCTAGGTAGCGTCGTGAAACTACCAAGAACGACGTCATCTAACGAGATAGTGTTGTTTTATAGCGAGTATTAAACTGCGATAGGTGAAATGTTGTGAAAGCACACAAAACGGCATGAACAAGCCAAATACTGCGTGTTCTACCGTTACAAGTGCGAAACTGCTTTATTGTGATATTCTCGTTAAAGCGCATGCAAGTATCGTGAAACCTTAAAGAACGATGTCATTTAGCGAGATACAGCGTTCTGTACTGTAATAAGTTGGTGAGAAACTGTGAGGTCAAGCAAATATCGTAATTGTGAACGAAACAGTGTAATTGAGCGTATTTAGATACAAGTGCGAATGTTAGGTTAGGTTGAGATATCAACCGTCGTAAAACCGCATTAAACAATGTCACTTAGTGAGATGTAGTGTTTTTCAACATTACAAGTCGGGAACTACGATATCTAATGTGAAAGCGCATGAAACCGTCGTAATCTTGTAGAAAACATTGTAAAGTTGCGAGTAAAACGTTTTCTAACGATAGAAGTGCGAAGGTTTGCTTGAGTTATGTTAGTTTAAGCTATATAGCGTCGTGAGACCACCAAAAAGGACGTCATCTAACGAGACAGTGTTGTTTTATTGCATGTACGAAACTGCAATAGGTGAAATGTTGTGAATGTACACAAAACGGCTTGAACAAGCCAGATACTGCGTGTTGTACCGTTACAAGTGCGAAACTGCTATAATGTGATATTCTCGTTAAAGCGCATGCAAGCATCGTGAAACCTTAAAGAACGATGTCATTTAGCGAGATACAGCGTTCTGTACTGCAATAAGTTGGTGAAAAACTGTGAGGTTATGCAAATATCGTAATTGTGAACGAAACAGTGTAATAGAGCGTTTTTCAATACAAGTACCAATGTTAGGTTAGGTTAAGATATGAACCGTCGTAAAACCGCATTAAACAATGTCACTTAGTGAGATGCAGTGTTTTTCACCATTACAAGTCGGGAACTGCGATATCTAATGTGAAAGCGCTTGAAACCGTTGTAATGTTGTAGAAAGCAATGTAAAGTAGCGAGTAAAACGTTTTCTAACGATAGAAGTGCGAAGGTTATGTTAGGTTGAGTTATGTTAGTTTAAGCTATGTAGCGTCGTGAAACCACCAAAAACGACGTCATCTAACGAGATAGTGTTGTTTTATTGCGAGTACGAAACTGCGATAGGTAAAATGTTGTGAAAGCACACAAAATGGCATGAACAAGCCAAATACTGCGTGTTTATTGTTACAAGTGCGAAACTGCTATGTTGTGACATTCTCGGTAAAGCGCATGCAAGTATCGTGAAACCTTAAAGAACGATGTCGTTTAGCGAGATACAGCGTTCTGTACTGTAATAAGTTGGTGAGAAACTGTGAGGTCTAGCAAATATCGTAATTGTGAACGAAACAGCGTAATTGAGCGTCTTTAGATACAAGTGCGAATGTTAGGTTAGGTTGACATATCAACCGTCGTAAAACCGCATTAAACAATGTCACTTAGTGAGATGTAGTGTTTTTCAACATTACAAGTCGGGAACTACGATATCTAATGTGAAAGCGCATGAAACCGTCGTAATCTTGTAGAAAACATTGTAAAGTGGCGAGTAAAACGTTTTCTAACGATAGAAGTGCGAAGGTTAGGTTAGGTTAGGTTAGGTTAGTTTAAGCTAGGTAGCGTCGTGAAACTACCAAAAACGACGTCATCTAACGAGATAGTGTTGTTTTATAGCGAGTATTAAACTGCGATAGGTGAAATGTTGTGAAAGCACACAAAACGGCATGAACAAGCCAAATACTGCGTGTTCTACCGTTACAAGTGCGAAACTGCTATATTGTGGTATTCTCGTTAAAGCGCATGCAAGCATCGTGAAACCTTAAAGTACAATGTCATTTAGCGAGATACAGCGTTCTGTACTGCAATAAATTGGTGAAAAACTGTGAGGTTATGCAAGTATCGTAATTGTGAACAAAACAGTGTAATAGAGCGTTTTTAGATAGAAGTGCGAATGTTAGGTTAGGTTAAGATATGAACCGCCGTAAAACCGCATTGAACAATGTCAATTACTGAGATGCAGTGTTTTTCACCATTAAAAGTGGGGAACTGCGATATTTATAGTGAAAGCGCTTGCAACCGTCGTTAGGTTAGGTTAGGTTAGGTTAGGTTAGGTTTGGTTAGGTTAGGTTAGGTTAGGTTAGGTTAGATTAGGTTAGGTTGGGTTGAGTTGGGTTAGGTTAGGTTAGGTTAGGTTAGGTTGGGTTAGGTTAGGTTAGGTTAGGTTAGGTTACGTTAGGTTAGGTTAAGTTAGGTTAGGTTAGGTTTGGTTAGCTTAGGTTAGGTTAGCTTAGGTTAGGTTAGGTTGGGTTGGGTTGGGTTAGGTTGGGTTAGGTTAGGTTAGGTTAGGTTAGGTGGGGTTAGGTTAGTTTAGGTTAGGTTAGGTTAGGTTGGGTTGGGTTGGGTTAGGTTAGGTTAGGTTAGGTTAGGTTAGGTTACGTTAGGTTAAGGTATGAACCGTCGTAAAACCGCATTAAACAATGTCACTTAGTGAGATGCAGCGTTTTTCACCTTTACAAGTTGGGAACTGTGATATCTAATGTGAAAGCGCTTGAAACCGTCATAATGTTGTAGAAAGCAATGTAAAGTAGCGAGTAAAACGTTTTCTAACGATAGAAGTGCGAAGGTTATGTTAGGTTGAGTTATGTTAGTTTAAGCTAGGTAGCGTCGTGCAACTACCAAAAACAACGTCATCTAACGAGATAGTGTTGTTTTATTGCGAGTACGAAACTGCGATAGGTGAAATGTTGTGAAAGCACACAAAACGGCATGAACAAGCCAAATACTGCGTGTTGTACCGTTACAAGTTTGAAACTGCTATGTTGTGATATTCTCGTTAAAGCGCATGCAAGCATCATTAAACCTTAAAGAACGATGTCATTTAGCGAGATACAGCGTTCTGTACTGCAATAAGTTGGTGAAAAACTGTGAGGTTATGCAAATATTCTAATTGTGAACGAAACAGTGTAATAGAGCGTTTTTTAATACAAGTGCGAATGTTAGGTTAGGTTAAGATATGAACCGTCGTAAAACCGCATTAAACAATGTCACTTAGTGAGATGCAGTGTTTTTCACCAGTAC
This sequence comes from Rhipicephalus microplus, assembly GCF_043290135.1. Taxonomy (NCBI): domain Eukaryota; kingdom Metazoa; phylum Arthropoda; class Arachnida; order Ixodida; family Ixodidae; genus Rhipicephalus; species Rhipicephalus microplus. Next base: position 332,264 of record NW_027464606.1, read on the forward strand.
AAGTCGGGAACTGCGATATCTAATGTGAAAGCGCTTGAAACCGTCGTAATGTTGTAGAAAGCAATGTAAAGTAGCGAGTAAAACGTTTTCTAACGATAGAAGTGCGAAGGTTATGTTAGGTTGAGTTATGTTAGTTTAAGCTAGGTAGCGTCGTGAAACCACCAAAAACGACGTCATCTAACGAGATAGTGTTGTTTTATTGCGAGTACGAAACTGCGATAGGTAAAATGTTGTGAAAGCACACAAAATGGCATGAACAAGCCAAATACTGCGTGTTGTACCGTTACAAGTGCGAAACTGCTATGTTGTGACATTCTCGGTAAAGCGCATGCAAGTATCGTGAAACCTTAAAGAACGATGTCGTTTAGCGAGATACAGCGTTCTGTACTGTAATAAGTTGGTGAGAAACTGTGAGGTCTAGCAAATATCGTAATTGTGAACGAAACAGCGTAATTGAGCGTCTTTAGATACAAGTGCGAATGTTAGGTTAGGTTGACATATCAACCGTCGTAAAACCGCATTAAACAATGTCACTTAGTGAGATGTAGTGTTTTTCAACATTACAAGTCGGGAACTACGATATCTAATGTGAAAGCGCATGAAACCGTCGTAATCTTGTAGAAAACATTGTAAAGTGGCGAGTAAAACGTTTTCTAACGATAGAAGTGCGAAGGTTAGGTTAGGTTAGGTTAGGTTAGGTTAGTTTAAGCTAGGTAGCGTCGTGAAACTACCAAAAACGACGTCATCTAACGAGATAGTGTTGTTTTATAGCGAGTATTAAACTGCGATAGGTGAAATGTTGTGAAAGCACACAAAACGGCATGAACAAGCCAAATACTGCGTGTTCTACCGTTACAAGTGCGAAACTGCTATATTGTGGTATTCTCGTTAAAGCGCATGCAAGCATCGTGAAACCTTAAAGAACAATGTCATTTAGCGAGATACAGCGTTCTGTACTGCAATAAATTGGTGAAAAACTGTGAGGTTATGCAAGTATCGTAATTGTGAACAAAACAGTGTAATAGAGCGTTTTTAGATACAAGTGCGAATGTTAGGTTAGGTTAAGATATGAACCGCCGTAAAACCGCATTAAACAATGTCAATTACTGAGATGCAGTGTTTTTCACCATTAAAAGTGGGGAACTGCGATATTTAATGTGAAAGCGCTTGCAACCGTCGTTAGGTTAGGTTAGGTTAGGTTAGGTTAGGTTTGGTTAGGTTAGGTTAGGTTAGGTTAGATTAGGTTAGGTTGGGTTGAGTTGGGTTAGGTTAGGTTAGGTTAGGTTAGGTTAGGTTAGGTTGGGTTAGGTTAGGTTAGGTTAGGTTAGGTTAGGTTACGTTAGGTTAGGTTAAGTTAGGTTAGGTTAGGTTTGGTTAGCTTAGGTTAGGTTAGCTTAGGTTAGGTTAGGTTGGGTTGGGTTGGGTTAGGTTGGGTTAGGTTAGGTTAGGTTAGGTTAGGTTGGGTTAGGTTAGTTTAGGTTAGGTTAGGTTAGGTTAGGTTGGGTTGGGTTGGGTTAGGTTAGGTTAGGTTAGGTTAGGTAAGGTTAGGTTAGGTTAGGTTAGGTTACGTTAGGTTAAGGTATGAACCGTCGTAAAACCGCATTAAACAATGTCACTTAGTGAGATGCAGCGTTTTTCACCTTTACAAGTTGGGAACTGTGATATCTAATGTGAAAGCGCTTGAAACCGTCATAATGTTGTAGAAAGCAATGTAAAGTAGCGAGTAAAACGTTTTCTAACGATAGAAGTGCGAAGGTTATGTTAGGTTGAGTTATGTTAGTTTAAGCTAGGTAGCGTCGTGCAACTACCAAAAACAACGTCATCTAACGAGATAGTGTTGTTTTATTGCGAGTACGAAACTGCGATAGGTGAAATGTTGTGAAAGCACACAAAACGGCATGAACAAGCCAAATACTGCGTGTTGTACCGTTACAAGTTTGAAACTGCTATGTTGTGATATTCTCGTTAAAGCGCATGCAAGCATCATTAAACCTTAAAGAACGATGTCATTTAGCGAGATACAGCGTTCTGTACTGCAATAAGTTGGTGAAAAACTGTGAGGTTATGCAAATATCCTAATTGTGAACGAAACAGTGTAATAGAGCGTTTTTTAATACAAGTGCGAATTTTAGGTTAGGTTAAGATATTAACCGTCGTAAAACCGCATTAAACAATGTCACTTAGTGAGATGCAGTGTTTTTCACCAGTACAAGTCGGGAACTGCGATATCTAATGTGAAAGCGCTTGCAAACGTCGTTAGGTTAGGTTAGGTTTGGTTAGGTTAGGTTAGGTTAGGTTACGTTAGGTTAGGTTAGGTTAGGGTATGTTAGGTAAGGTTTGGTTAGGTTAGGTTAGGTTAGGTTAGGTTAAGATATGAACCGCGCTAAAACCGCAATAAACAATGTCACTTAGTGAGATGCAGTGTTTTTCACCTTTACAAGTTGGGAACTGCGATATCTAATGTGAAAGCGCATGAAACCGTCGTAATCTTGTAGAAAACATTGTAAAATTGCGAGTAAAACGTTTTCTAACGATAGAAGTGCGAAGGTTCTGTTAGTTTGAGCTAGGTAGCGTCGTGAAACCACCAAAAACGATGTCATCTAACGAGATAGTGTTGTTTTATTGCGAGTACGAAACTGCGATAGGTGAAATATTGGGAAAGCACACAAAATGGCATGAACTAGCCAGATACTGCGTCTAGTGCCGTTACAAGTGCGAAACTGCTTTATTGTGATATTTTCGTTAAAGCGCATGCAAGTATCGTGAAACCTTAAAGAACGATGTCATTTAGCGAGATACAGCGTTCTGTACTGTAATAAGTTGGTGAGAAACTGTGAGGTCAAGCAAATATCGTAATTGTGAACGAAACAGTGTAATTGAGCGTATTTAGATACAAGTGCGAATGTTAGGTTAGGTTGAGATATCAACCGTCGTAAAACCGCATTAAACAATGTCACTTAGTGAGATGTAGTGTTTTTCAACATTACAAGTCGGGAACTACGATATCTAATGTGAAAGCGCAAGAAACCGTCGTAATCTTGTAGAAAACATTGTAAAGTGGCGAGTAAAACGTTTTCTAACGATAGAAGTGCGAAGGTTAGGTTAGGTTAGGTTAGTTTAAGCTAGGTAGCGTCGTGAAACTACCAAAAACGACGTCATCTAACGAGATAGTGTTGTTTTATAGCGAGTATTAAACTGCGATAGGTGAAATGTTGTGAAAGCACACAAAACGGCATGAACAAGCCAAATACTGCGTGTTCTACCGTTACAAGTGCGAAACTGCTATATTGTGATATTCTCGTTAAAGCGCGTGCAAGCATCGTGAAACCTTAAAGAACAATGTCATCTAGCGAGATACAGCGTTCTGTACTGCAATAAGTTGTTGAAAAACTGTGAGGTTATGCAAATATCGTAATTGTGAACAAAACAGTGTAATAGAGCGTTTTTAGATACAAGTGCGAATGTTAGGTTAGGTTAAGATATGAACCGTCGTAAAACCGCATTAAACAATGTCATTTAGTGAGATGCAGTGTTTTTCACCATTACAAGTCGGGAACTGCGATATCTAATGTGAAAGCGCTTGCAAACGTCGTTAGGTTAGGTTAGGTTAGGTTAGGTTACGTTAGGTAGGTTTGGTTAGGTTAGGTTAGGTTAGGTTATGTTAGGTTAGGTTGGGTTAGGTTAAGTTAGGTTAGGTTAGGTTAAGATATGAACCGCGCTAAAACCGCAATAAACAATGTCACTTAGTGAGATGCAGTGTTTTTCACCTTTACAAGTTGGGAACTGCGATATCTAATGTGAAAGCGCATGAAACCGTCGTAATCTTGTAGAAAACATTGTAAAGTGGCGAGTAAAACGTTTTCTAACGATAGAAGTGCGAAGGTTAGGTTAGGTTAGGTTAGTTTAAGCTAGGTAGCGTCGTGAAACTACCAAAAACGACGTCATCTAACGAGATAGTGTTGTTTTATAGCGAGTATTAAACTGCGATAGGTGAAATGTTGTGAAAGCACACAAAACGGCATGAACAAGCCAAATACTGCGTGTTCTACCGTTACAAGTGCGAAAGTGCTATGTTGTGACATTCTCGGTAAAGCGCATGCAAGTATCGTGAAACCTTAAAGAACGATGTCATTTAGCGAGATACAGCGTTCTGTACTGTAATAAGTTGGTGAGAAACTGTGAGGTCAAGCAAATATCGTAATTGTGAACGAAACAGTGTAATTGAGCGTCTTTAGATACAAGTGCGAATGTTAGGTTAGGTTGACATATCAACCGTCGTAAAACCGCATTAAACAATGTCACTTAGTGAGATGTAGTGTTTTTCAACATTACAAGTCGGGAACTACGATATCTAATGTGAAAGCGCATGAAACCGTCGTAATCTTGTAGAAAACATTGTAAAGTTGCGGGTAAAACGTTTTCTAACGATAGAAGTGCGAAGGTTAGGTTAGGTTAGGTTAGTTTAAGCTAGGTAGCGTCGTGAAACTACCAAAAACGACGTCATCTAACGAGATAGTGTTGTTTTATAGCGAGTATTAAACTGCGATAGGTGAAATGTTGTGAAAGCACACAAAACGGCATGAACAAGCCAAATACTGCGTGTTCTACCGTTACAAGTGCGAAACTGCTATATTGTGATATTCTCGTTAAAGCGCATGCAAGCAAAGTGAAACCTTAAAGAACAATGTCATTTAGCGAGATACAGCGTTCTGTACTGCAATAAGTTGGTGAAAAACTGTGAGGTTATGCAAATATCGTAATTGTGAACAAAACAGTGTAATAGAGCGTTTTTAGATACAAGTGCGAATGTTAGGTTAGGTTAAGATATGAACCGTCGTAAAACCGCATTAAACAATGTCAATTACTGAGATGCAGTGTTTTTCACCATTAAAAGTGGGGATCTGCGATATTTAATGTGAAAGCGCTTGCAACCGTCGTTAGGTTAGGTTAGGTTAGGTTTGGCTAGGTTACGTTAGGTTAGGTTAGGTTAGATTAGGTTAGGTTGGGTTGAGTTGGGTTAGGTTAGGTTAGGTTAGGTTGGGTTAGGTCAGGTTAGGTTAGGTTAGGTTACGTTAGGTTAGGTTAGGTTACGTTAGGTTAGGTTAGGTTACGTTACGTTAGGTTAGGTTAGGTTAGGTAAGGATATTGGTTAGGTTAGGTAAGGTTAGGTTAGGTTAGGTTGGGTTGGGTGTTGTTGGGTTGGGTTGGGTTGGGTTAGGTTGGGTTAGGTTAGGTTAGGTTACGTTAGGTTAGGTTAGGTTAGGTTACGTTAGGTTATGTTAGGTTAGGTTAGGTTACGTTAGGTTAGGTTAGGTCAGGTAAGGTTAGGTTACGTTAGAATAGGTTAGGTTAGGTTACGTTAGGTTAGGTTAAGTTAGGTTAGGTTAGGTTAGGTTAGGTTTGGTTGGGTTGGGCTAGGTTGGGTTAGGTTAGGTTAGGTTAGGGTTGGTTAGGTTAGTTTAGGTTAGGTTAGGTTAGGTTGGGTTGGGTTGGGTTAGGTTAGGTTAGGTTAGGTTAGGTAAGGTTAGGTTAGGTTAGGTTAGGTTAAGGTATGAACCGTCGTAAAACCGCATTAAACAATGTCACTTAGTGAGATGCAGTGTTTTTCACCTTTACAAGTTGGGAACTGTGATATCTAATGTGAAAGCGCTTGAAACCGTCGTAATGTTGTAGAAAGCAATGTAAAGTAGCGAGTAAAACGTTTTCTAACGATAGAAGTGCGAAGGTCATGTTAGGTTGAGTTATGTTAGTTTAAGCTAGGTAGCGTCGTGAAACTACCAAAAACAACGTCATCTAACGAGATAGTGTTGTTTTATTGCGAGTACGAAACTGCGATAGGTGAAATGTTGTGAAAGCACACAAAACGGCATGAACAAGCCGAATACTGCGTGTTGTACCGTTACAAGTGCGAAACTGCTATGTTGTGATATTCTCGTTAAAGCGCATGCAAGCATCGTGAAACCTTAAAGAACGATGTCATTTAGCGAGATACAGCGTTCTGTACTGTAATAAGTTGGTGAGAAACTGTGAGGTCAAGCAAATATCGTAATTGTGAACGAAACAGTGTAATTGAGCGTATTTAGATACAAGTGCGAATGTTAGGTTAGGTTGAGATATCAACCGTCGTAAACCGCATTAAACAATGTCACTTAGTGAGATGTAGTGTTTTTCAACATTACAAGTCGGGAACTACGATATCTAATGTGAAAGCGCATGAAACCGTCGTAATCTTGTAGAAAACATTGTAAAGTTGCGAGTAAAACGTTTTCTAACGATAGAAGTGCGAAGGTTTGCTTGAGTTATGTTAGTTTAAGCTATATAGCGTCGTGAGACCACCAAAAAGGACGTCATCTAACGAGACAGTGTTGTTTTATTGCATGTACGAAACTGCAATAGGTGAAATGTTGTGAATATACACAAAACGGCTTGAACAAGCCAGATACTGCGTGTTGTACCGTTACAAGTGCGAAACTGCTATAATGTGATATTCTCGTTAAAGCGCATGCAAGCATCGTGAAACCTTAAAGAACGATGTCATTTAGCGAGATACAGCGTTCTGTACTGCAATAAGTTGGTGAAAAACTGTGAGGTTATGCAAATATCGTAATTGTGAACGAAACAGTGTAATAGAGCGTTTTTCAATACAAGTACCAATGTTAGGTTAGGTTAAGATATGAACCGTCGTAAAACCGCATTAAACAATGTCACTTAGTGAGATGCAGTGTTTTTCACCATTACAAGTCGAGAACTGCGATATCTAATGTGAAAGCGCTTGAAACCGTCGTAATGTTGTAGAAAGCAATGTAAAGTAGCGAGTAAAACGTTTTCTAACGATAGAAGTGCGAAGGTTATGTTAGGTTGAGTTATGTTAGGTTAAGCTAGGTAGCGTCGTGAAACCACCAAAAACGACGTCATCTAACGAGATAGTGTTGTTTTATTGCGAGTACGAAACTGCGATAGGTAAAATGTTGTGAAAGCACACAAAATGGCATGAACAAGCCAAATACTGCGTGTTGTACCGTTACAAGTGCGAAACTGCTATGTTGTGACATTCTCGGTAAAGCGCATGCAAGTATCGTGAAACCTTAAAGAACGATGTCGTTTAGCGAGATACAGCGTTCTGTACTGTAATAAGTTGGTGAGAAACTGTGAGGTCTAGCAAATATCGTAATTGTGAACGAAACAGCGTAATTGAGCGTCTTTAGATACAAGTGCGAATGTTAGGTTAGGTTGACATATCAACCGTCGTAAAACCGCATTAAACAATGTCACTTAGTGAGATGCAGCGTTTATCACCTTTACAAGTTGGGAACTGTGATATCTAATGTGAAAGCGCTTGAAACTGTCATAATGTTGTAGAAAGCAATGTAAAGTAGCGAGTAAAACGTTTTCTAACGATAGAAGTGCGAAGGTTATGTTAGGTTGAGTTATGTTAGTTTAAGCTAGGTAGCGTCGTGCAACTACCAAAAACAACGTCATCTAACGAGATAGTGTTGTTTTATTGCGAGTACGAAACTGCGATAGGTGAAATGTTGTGAAAGCACACAAAACGGCATGAACAAGCCAAATACTGCGTGTTGTACCGTTACAAGTTTGAAACTGCTATGTTGTGATATTCTCGTTAAAGCGCATGCAAGCATCATTAAACCTTAAAGAACGATGTCATTTAGCGAGATACAGCGTTCTGTACTGCAATAAGTTGGTGAAAAACTGTGAGGTTATGCAAATATCCTAATTGTGAACGAAACAGTGTAATAGAGCGTTTTTTAATACAAGTGCGAATGTTAGGTTAGGTTAAGATATGAACCGTCGTAAAACCGCATTAAACAATGTCACTTAGTGAGATGCAGTGTTTTTCACCAGTACAAGTCGGGAACTGCGATATCTAATGTGAAAGCGCTTGAAACCGTCGTAATGTTGTAGAAAGCAATGTAAAGTAGCGAGTAAAACGTTTTCTAACGATAGAAGTGCGAAGGTTATGTTAGGTTGAGTTATGTTAGTTTAAGCTAGGTAGCGTCGTGAAACCACCAAAAACGACGTCATCTAACGAGATAGTGTTGTTTTATTGCGAGTACGAAACTGCGATAGGTAAAATGTTGTGAAAGCACACAAAATGGCATGAACAAGCCAAATACTGCGTGTTGTACCGTTACAAGTGCGAAACTGCTATGTTGTGACATTCTCGGTAAAGCGCATGCAAGTATCGTGAAACCTTAAAGAACGATGTCGTTTAGCGAGATACAGCGTTCTGTACTGTAATAAGTTGGTGAGAAACTGTGAGGTCTAGCAAATATCGTAATTGTGAACGAAACAGCGTAATTGAGCGTCTTTAGATACAAGTGCGAATGTTAGGTTAGGTTGACATATCAACCGTCGTAAAACCGCATTAAACAATGTCACTTAGTGAGATGTAGTGTTTTTCAACATTACAAGTCGGGAACTACGATATCTAATGTGAAAGCGCATGAAACCGTCGTAATCTTGTAGAAAATATTGTAAAGTGGCGAGTAAAACGTTTTCTAACGATAGAAGTGCGAAGGTTAGGTTAGGTTAGGTTAGGTTAGTTTAAGCTAGGTAGCGTCGTGAAACTACCAAAAACGACGTCATCTAACGAGATAGTGTTGTTTTATAGCGAGTATTAAACTGCGATAGGTGAAATGTTGTGAAAGCACACAAAACGGCATGAACAAGCCAAATACTGCGTGTTCTACCGTTACAAGTGCGAAACTGCTATATTGTGGTATTCTCGTTAAAGCGCATGCAAGCATCGTGAAACCTTAAAGAACAATGTCATTTAGCGAGATACAGCGTTCTGTACTGCAATAAATTGGTGAAAAACTGTGAGGTTATGCAAGTATCGTAATTGTGAACAAAACAGTGTAATAGAGCGTTTTTAGATACAAGTGCGAATGTTAGGTTAGGTTAAGATATGAACCGCCGTAAAACCGCATTAAACAATGTCAATTACTGAGATGCAGTGTTTTTCACCATTAAAAGTGGGGAACTGCGATATTTATAGTGAAAGCGCTTGCAACCGTCGTTAGGTTAGGTTAGGTTAGGTTAGGTTAGGTTTGGTTAGGTTAGGTTAGGTTAGGTTAGATTAGGTTAGGTTGGGTTGAGTTGGGTTAGGTTAGGTTAGGTTAGGTTGGGTTAGGTTAGGTTAGGTTAGGTTAGGTTACGTTAGGTTAGGTTAAGTTAGGTTAGGTTAGGTTTGGTTAGCTTAGGTTAGGTTAGCTTAGGTTAGGTTAGGTTGGGTTGGGTTGGGTTAGGTTGGGTTAGGCTAGGTTAGGTTAGGTTAGGTTGGGTTAGGTTAGTTTAGGTTAGGTTAGGTAAGGTTAGGTTGGGTTGGGTTGGGTTAGGTTAGGTTAGGTTAGGTTAGGTTACGTTAGGTTAAGGTATGAACCGTCGTAAAACCGCATTAAACAATGTAACTTAAGGAGATGCAGCGTTTTTCACCTTTACAAGTTGGGAACTGTGATATCTAATGTGAAAGCGCTTGAAACCGTCATAATGTTGTAGAAAGCAATGTAAAGTAGCGAGTAAAACGTTTTCTAACGATAGAAGTACGAAGGTTATGTTAGGTTGAGTTATGTTAGTTTAAGCTAGGTAGCGTCGTGCAACTACCAAAAACAACGTCATCTAACGAGATAGTGTTGTTTTATTGCGAGTACGAAACTGCGATAGGTGAAATGTTGTGAAAGCACACAAAACGGCATGAACAAGCCAAATACTGCGTGTTGTACCGTTACAAGTTTGAAACTGCTATGTTGTGATATTCTCGTTAAAGCGCATGCAAGCATCATTAAACCTTAAAGAACGATGTCATTTAGCGAGATACAGCGTTCTGTACTGCAATAAGTTGGTGAAAAACTGTGAGGTTATGCAAATATCCTAATTGTGAACGAAACAGTGTAATAGAGCGTTTTTTAATACAAGTGCGAATGTTAGGTTAGGTTAAGATATGAACCGTCGTAAAACCGCATTAAACAATGTCACTTAGTGAGATGCAGTGTTTTTCACCAGTACAAGTCGGGAACTGCGATATCTAATGTGAAAGCGCTTGAAACCGTCGTAATGTTGTAGAAAGCAATGTAAAGTAGCGAGTAAAACGTTTTCTAACGATAGAAGTGCGAAGGTTATGTTAGGTTGAGTTATGTTAGTTTAAGCTAGGTAGCGTCGTGAAACCACCAAAAACGACGTCATCTAACGAGATAGTGTTGTTTTATTGCGAGTACGAAACTGCGATAGGTAAAATGTTGTGAAAGCACACAAAATGGCATGAACAAGCCAAATACTGCGTGTTGTACCGTTACAAGTGCGAAACTGCTATGTTGTGACATTCTCGGTAAAGCGCATGCAAGTATCGTGAAACCTTAAAGAACGATGTCGTTTAGCGAGATACAGCGTTCTGTACTGTAATAAGTTGGTGAGAAACTGTGAGGTCTAGCAAATATCGTAATTGTGAACGAAACAGCGTAATTGAGCGTCTTTAGATACAAGTGCGAATGTTAGGTTAGGTTGACATATCAACCGTCGTAAAACCGCATTAAACAATGTCACTTAGTGAGATGTAGTGTTTTTCAACATTACAAGTCGGGAACTACGATATCTAATGTGAAAGCGCATGAAACCGTCGTAATCTTGTAGAAAACATTGTAAAGTGGCGAGTAAAACGTTTTCTAACGATAGAAGTGCGAAGGTTAGGTTAGGTTAGGTTAGGTTAGTTTAAGCTAGGTAGCGTCGTGAAACTACCAAAAACGACGTCATCTAACGAGATAGTGTTGTTTTATAGCGAGTATTAAACTGCGATAGGTGAAATGTTGTGAAAGCACACAAAACGGCATGAACAAGCCAAATACTGCGTGTTCTACCATTACAAGTGCGAAACTGCTATATTGTGGTATTCTCGTTAAAGCGCATGCAAGCATCGTGAAACCTTAAAGAACAATGTCATTTAGCGAGATACAGCGTTCGGTACTGCAATAAATTGGTGAAAAACTGTGAGGTTATGCAAGTATCGTAATTGTGAACAAAACAGTGTAATAGAGCGTTTTTAGATACAAGTGCGAATGTTAGGTTAGGTTAAGATATGAACCGCCGTAAAACCGCATTAAACAATGTCAATTACTGAGATGCAGTGTTTTTCACCATTAAAAGTGGGGAACTGCGATATTTAATGTGAAAGCGCTTGCAACCGTCGTTAGGTTAGGTTAGGTTAGGTTAGGTTAGGTTTGGTTAGGTTAGGTTAGGTTAGGTTAGATTAGGTTAGGTTGGGTTGAGTTGGGTTAGGTTAGGTTAGGTTAGGTTAGGTTGGGTTAGGTTAGGTTAGGTTAGGTTAGGTTACGTTAGGTTAGGTTAAGTTAGGTTAGGTTAGGTTTGGTTAGCTTAGGTTAGGTTAGCTTAGGTTAGGTTAGGTTGGGTTGGGTTGGGTTAGGTTGGGTTAGGTTAGGTTAGGTTAGGTTAGGTTGGGTTAGGTTAGTTTAGGTTAGGTTAGGTTGGGTTGGGTTGGGTTAGGTTAGGTTAGGTTAGGTTAGGTTAGGTTACGTTAGGTTAAGGTATGAACCGTCGTAAAACCGCATTAAACAATGTCACTTAGTGAGATGCAGCGTTTTTCACCTTTACAAGTTGGGAACTGTGATATCTAATGTGAAAGCGCTTGAAACCGTGATAATGTTGTAGAAAGCAATGTAAAGTAGCGAGTAAAACGTTTTCTAACGATGGAAGTGCGAAGGTTATGTTAGGTTGAGTTATGTTAGTTTAAGCTAGGTAGCGTCGTGCAACTACCAAAAACAACGTCATCTAACGAGATAGTGTTGTTTTATTGCGAGTACGAAACTGCGATAGGTGAAATGTTGTGAAAGCACACAAAACGGCATGAACAAGCCAAATACTGCGTGTTGTACCGTTACAAGTTTGAAACTGCTATGTTGTGATATTCTCGTTAAAGCGCATGCAAGCATCATTAAACCTTAAAGAACGATGTCATTTAGCGAGATACAGCGTTCTGTACTGCAATAAGTTGGTGAAAAACTGTGAGGTTATGCAAATATCCTAATTGTGAACGAAACAGTGTAATAGAGCGTTTTTTAATACAAGTGCGAATGTTAGGTTAGGTTAAGATATGAACCGTCGTAAAACCGCATTAAACAATGTCACTTAGTGAGATGCAGTGTTTTTCACCAGTACAAGTCGGGAACTGCGATATCTAATGTGAAAGCGCTTGCAAACGTCGTTAGGTTAGGTTAGGTTTGGTTAGGTTAGGTTAGGTTACGTTAGGTTAGGTTAGGTTAGGTTAGGTTAGGGTATGTTAGGTAAGGTTTGGTTAGGTTAGGTTAGGTTGGGTTAGGTAAGGTTAGGTTAGGTTAAGATATGAACCGCGCTAAAACCGCATTAAACAATGTCACTTAGTGAGATGCTGTGTTTTTCACCATTACAAGTCGGGAACTGCGATATCTAATGTGAAAGCGCATGAAACCGTCGTAATCTTGTAGAAAACATTGTAAAGTAGCGAATAAAACGTTTTCTAACGATAGAAGTGCGAAGGTTCTGTTAGTTTGAGCTAGGTAGCGTCGTGAAACCACCAAAAACGATGTCATCTAACGAGATAGTGTTGTTTTATTGCGAGTACGAAACTGCGATAGGTGAAATATTGGGAAAGCACACAAAATGGCATGAACTAGCCAGATACTGCGTCTTGTGCCGTTACAAGTGCGAAACTGCTTTATTGTGATATTTTCGTTAAAGCGCATGCAAGTATCGTGAAACCTTAAAGAACGATGTCATTTAGCGAGATACAGCGTTCTGTACTGTAATAAGTTGGTGAGAAACTGTGAGGTCAAGCAAATATCGTAATTGTGAACGAAACAGTGTAATTGAGCGTATTTAGATACAAGTGCGAATGTTAGGTTAGGTTGAGATATCAACCGTCGTAAAACCGCATTAAACAATGTCACTTAATGAGATGTAGTGTTTTTCAACATTACAAGTCGGGAACTACGATATCTAATGTGAAAGCGCAAGAAACCGTCGTAATCTTGTAGAAAACATTGTAAAGTGGCGAGTAAAACGTTTTCTAACGATAGAAGTGCGAAGGTTAGGTTAGGTTAGGTTAGTTTAAGCTAGGTAGCGTCGTGAAACTACCAAAAACGACGTCATCTAACGAGATAGTGTCGTTTTATAGCGAGTATTAAACTGCGATAGGTGAAATGTTGTGAAAGCACACAAAACGGCATGAACAAGCCAAATACTGCGTGTTCTACCGTTACAAGTGCGAAACTGCTATATTGTGATATTCTCGTTAAAGCGCGTGCAAGCATCGTGAAACCTTAAAGAACAATGTCATCTAGCGAGATACAGCGTTCTGTACTGCAATAAGTTGGTGAAAAACTGTGAGGTTATGCAAATATCGTAATTGTGAACAAAACAGTGTAATAGAGCGTTTTTAGATACAAGTGCGAATGTTAGGTTAGGTTAAGATATGAACCGTCGTAAAACCGCATTAAATAATGTCATTTAGTGAGATGCAGTGTTTTTCACCATTACAAGTCGGGAACTGCGATATCTAATGTGAAAGCGCTTGCAAACGTCGTTAGGTTAGGTTAGGTTAGGTTAGGTTACGTTAGGTAGGTTTGGTTAGGTTAGGTTAGGTTAGGTTATGTTAGGTTAGGTTGGGTTAGGTTAAGTTAGGTTAGGTTAGGTTAAGATATGAACCGCGCTAAAACCGCATTAAACAATGTCACTTAGTGAGATGCAGTGTATTTCACCTTTACAAGTTGGGAACTGCGATATCTAATGTGAAAGCGCATGAAACCGTCGTAATCTCGTAGAAAACATTGTAAAATTGCGAGTAAAACGTTTTCTAACGATAGAAGTGCGAAGGTTATGTTAGGTTGAGTTATGTTAGTTTAAGCTAGGTAGCGTCGTGAAACCACCAAAAACGACGTCATCTAACGAAATAGTGTTGTTTTATTGCAAGTACGAAACTGCGATAGGTAAAATGTTGTGAAAGCACACAAAACAGCATGAACAAGCCAAATACTGCGTGTTGTACCGTTACAAGTGCGAAACTGCTATGTTGTGACATTCTCGGTAAAGCGCATGCAAGTATCGTGAAACCTTAAAGAACGATGTCATTTAGCGAGATACAGCGTTCTGTACTGTAATAAGTTGGTGAGAAACTGTGAGGTCAAGCAAATATCGTAATTGTGAACGAAACAGTGTAATTGAGCGTCTTTAGATACAAGTGCGAATGTTAGGTTAGGTTGACATATCAACCGTCGTAAAACCGCATTAAACAATGTCACTTAGTGAGATGTAGTGTTTTTCAACATTACAAGTCGGGAACTACGATATCTAATGTGAAAGCGCATGAAACCGTCGTAATCTTGTAGAAAACATTGTAAAGTTGCGGGTAAAACGTTTTCTAACGATAGAAGTGCGAAGGTTAGGTTAGGTTAGGTTAGTTTAAGCTAGGTAGCGTCGTGAAACTACCAAAAACGACGTCATCTAACGAGATAGTGTTGTTTTATTGCGAGTATTAAACTGCGATAGGTGAAATGTTGTGAATGCACACAAAACGGCATGAACAAGCCAAATACTGCGTGTTCTACCGTTACAAGTGCGAAACTGCTATATTGTGATATTCTCGTTAAAGCGCATGCAAGCATCGTGAAACCTTAAAGAACAATGTCATTTAGCGAGATACAGCGTTCTGTACTGCAATAAGTTGGTGAAAAACTGTGAGGTTATGCAAATAACGTAATTGTGAACGAAACAGTGTAATAGAGCGTTTTTCAATACAAGTACGAATGTTAGGTTAGGTTAAGATATGAACCGGCGTAAAACCGCATTAAACAATGTCACTTAGTGAGATGCAGTGTTTTTCACCATTACAAGTCGGGAACTGCGATATCTAATGTGAAAGCGCTTGCAAACGTCGTTAGGTTAGGTTAGGTTAGGTTAGGTTAGGTTACGTTAGGTTAGGTTTGGTTAGGTTAGGTTAGGTTAGGTTATGTTAGGTTAGGTTGGGTTAGGTTAGGTTGAGTTGGGTTAGGTTAGGTTAGGTTAGGTTAGGTTGGGTTAGGTCAGGTTAGGTTAGGTTAGGTTACGTTAGGTTAGGTTAGATTACGTTAGGTTAGGTTAGGTTAGGTTACGTTAGGTTAGGTTAGGTTAGGTAAGGATAATTTGGTTAGGTTAGGTAAGGTTAGGTTAGGTTAGGTTAGGTTGGGTTGGGTGTTGTTGGGTTGGGTTGGGTTGGGTTAGGTTGGGTTAGGTTAGGTTAGGTTACGTTAGGTTAGGTTAGGTTAGGTTACGTTAGGTTATGTTAGGTTAGGTTAGGTTACGTTAGGTTAGGTTAGGTCAGGTAAGGTTAGGTTACGTTAGAATAGGTTAGGTTAGGTTACGTTAGGTTAGGTTAAGTTAGGTTAGGTTAGGTTAGGTTAGGTTAGGTTGGGTTGGGTTGGGTTAGGTTGGGTTAGGTTAGGTTAGGTTAGGTTGGGTTAGGTTAGTTTAGGTTAGGTTAGGTTAGGTTAGGTTGGGTCGGGTTGGGTTAGGTTAGGTTAGGTTAGGTAAGGTTAGGTTAGGTTAGGTTAGGTTAGGTTAAGGTATGAACTGTCGTAAAACCGCATTAAACAATGTCACTTAGTGAGATGCAGTGTTTTTCACCTTAACAAGTTGGGAACTGTGATATCTAATGTGAAAGCGCTTGAAACCGTCGTAATGTTGTAGAAAGCAATGTAAAGTAGTGAGTAAAACGTTTTCTAACGATAGAAGTGCGAAGGTCATGTTAGGTTGAGTTATGTTAGTTTAAGCTAGGTAGCGTCGTGAAACTACCAAAAACAACGTCATCTAACGAGATAGTGTTGTTTTATTGCGAGTACGAAACTGCGATAGGTGAAATGTTGTGAAAGCACACAAAACGGCATGAACAAGCCAAATACTGCGTGTTGTACCGTTACAAGTGCGAAACTGCTATGTTGTGATATTCTCGTTAAAGCGCATGCAAGCATCGTGAAACCTTAAAGAACGATGTCATTTAGCGAGATACAGCGTTCTGTACTGCAATAAGTTGGTGAAAAACTGTGAGGTTATGCAAATATCTTAATTGTGAACGAAACAGTGTAATAGAGCGTTTTTTAATACAAGTGCGAATGTTAGGTTAGGTTAAGATATGAACCGTCGTAAAACCGCATTAAACAATGTCACTTAGTGAGATGCAGTGTTTTTCACCATTACAACTCGGGAACTGCGATATCTAATGTGAAAGCGCTTGCAAACGTCGTTAGGTTAGGTTAGGTTAGGTTAGGTTAGGTTAGGTTACGTTAGGTTAGGTTAGGTTAGGTTTGGTTAGGTTAGGTTAGGTTAGGTTAGGTTAGGTTAGGGTATGTTAGGTAAGGTTTGGTTAGGTTAGGTTAGGTTAGGTTGGTTTAGGTAAGGTTAGGTTAGGTTAAGATATGAACCGCGCTAAAACCGCATTAAACAATGTCACTTAGTGAGATGCTGTGTTTTTCACCATTACAAGTCGGGAACTGCGATATCTAATGTGAAAGCGCTTGCAAACGTCGTTAGGTTAGGTTAGGTTAGGTTAGGTTACGTTAGGTAGGTTTGGTTAGGTTAGGTTAGGTTAGGTTATGTTAGGTTAGGTTGGGTTAGGTTAAGTTAGGTTAGGTTAGGTTAAGATATGAACCGCGCTAAAACCGCATTAAACAATGTCACTTAGTGAGATGCAGTGTATTTCACCTTTACAAGTTGGGAACTGCGATATCTAATGTGAAAGCGCATGAAACCGTCGTAATCTTGTAGAAAACATTGTAAAATTGCGAGTAAAACGTTTTCTAACGATAGAAGTGCGAAGGTTATGTTAGGTTGAGTTATGTTAGTTTAAGCTAGGTAGCGTCGTGAAACCACCAAAAACGACGTCATCTAACGAAATAGTGTTGTTTTATTGCAAGTACGAAACTGCGATAGGTAAAATGTTGTGAAAGCACACAAAACAGCATGAACAAGCCAAATACTGCGTGTTGTACCGTTACAAGTGCGAAACTGCTATGTTGTGACATTCTCGGTAAAGCGCATGCAAGTATCGTGAAACCTTAAAGAACGATGTCATTTAGCGAGATACAGCGTTCTGTACTGTAATAAGTTGGTGAGAAACTGTGAGGTCAAGCAAATATCGTAATTGTGAACGAAACAGTGTAATTGAGCGTCTTTAGATACAAGTGCGAATGTTAGGTTAGGTTGACATATCAACCGTCGTAAAACCGCAATAAACAATGTCACTTAGTGAGATGTAGTGTTTTTCAACATTACAAGTCGGGAACTACGATATCTAATGTGAAAGCGCATGAAACCGTCGTAATCTTGTAGAAAACATTGTAAAGTTGCGGGTAAAACGTTTTCTAACGATAGAAGTGCGAAGGTTAGGTTAGGTTAGGTTAGTTTAAGCTAGGTAGCGTCGTGAAACTACCAAAAACGACGTCATCTAACGAGATAGTGTTGTTTTATTGCGAGTATTAAACTGCGATAGGTGAAATGTTGTGAATGCACACAAAACGGCATGAACAAGCCAAATACTGCGTGTTCTACCGTTACAAGTGCGAAACTGCTATATTGTGATATTCTCGTTAAAGCGCATGCAAGCATCGTGAAACCTTAAAGAACAATGTCATTTAGCGAGATACAGCGTTCTGTACTGCAATAAGTTGGTGAAAAACTGTGAGGTTATGCAAATAACGTAATTGTGAACGAAACAGTGTAATAGAGCGTTTTTCAATACAAGTACGAATGTTAGGTTAGGTTAAGATATGAACCGGCGTAAAACCGCATTAAACAATGTCACTTAGTGAGATGCAGTGTTTTTCACCATTACAAGTCGGGAACTGCGATATCTAATGTGAAAGCGCTTGCAAACGTCGTTAGGTTAGGTTAGGTTAGGTTAGGTTACGTTAGGTTAGGTTTGGTTAGGTTAGGTTAGGTTAGGTTATGTTAGGTTAGGTTGGGTTAGGTTAGGTTGAGTTGGGTTAGGTTAGGTTAGGTTAGGTTAGGTTGGGTTAGGTCAGGTTAGGTTAGGTTAGGTTACGTTAGGTTAGGTTAGATTACGTTAGGTTAGGTTAGGTTAGGTTACGTTAGGTTAGGTTAGGTTAGGTTAGGTAAGGATAATTTGGTTAGGTTAGGTAAGGTTAGGTTAGGTTAGGTTAGGTTGGGTTGGGTGTTGTTGGGTTGGGTTGGGTTGGGTTAGGTTGGGTTAGGTTAGGTTAGGTTACGTTAGGTTAGGTTAGGTTAGGTTACGTTAGGTTATGTTAGGTTAGGTTAGGTTACGTTAGGTTAGGTTAGGTCAGGTAAGGTTAGGTTACGTTAGAATAGGTTAGGTTAGGTTACGTTAGGTTAGGTTAAGTTAGGTTAGGTTAGGTTAGGTTAGGTTAGGTTAGGTTGGGTTGGGTTGGGTTAGGTTGGGTTAGGTTAGGTTAGGTTAGGTTGGGTTAGGTTAGTTTAGGTTAGGTTAGGTTAGGTTAGGTTGGGTTGGGTTGGGTTAGGTTAGGTTAGGTTAGGTAAGGTTAGGTTAGGTTAGGTTAGGTTAGGTTAAGGTATGAACTGTCGTAAAACCGCATTAAACAATGTCACTTAGTGAGATGCAGTGTTTTTCACCTTTACAAGTTGGGAACTGTGATATCTAATGTGAAAGCGCTTGAAACCGTCGTAATGTTGTAGAAAGCAATGTAAAGTAGTGAGTAAAACGTTTTCTAACGATAGAAGTGCGAAGGTCATGTTAGGTTGAGTTATGTTAGTTTAAGCTAGGTAGCGTCGTGAAACTACCAAAAACAACGTCATCTAACGAGATAGTGTTGTTTTATTGCGAGTACGAAACTGCGATAGGTGAAATGTTGTGAAAGCACACAAAACGGCATGAACAAGGCAAATACTGCGTGTTGTACCGTTACAAGTGCGAAACTGCTATGTTGTGATATTCTCGTTAAAGCGCATGCAAGCATCGTGAAACCTTAAAGAACGATGTCATTTAGCGAGATACAGCGTTCTGTACTGCAATAAGTTGGTGAAAAACTGTGAGGTTATGCAAATATCCTAATTGTGAACGAAACAGTGTAATAGAGCGTTTTTTAATACAAGTGCGAATGTTAGGTTAGGTTAAGATATGAACCGTCGTAAAACCGCATTAAACAATGTCACTTAGTGAGATGCAGTGTTTTTCACCATTACAACTCGGGAACTGCGATATCTAATGTGAAAGCGCTTGCAAACGTCGTTAGGTTAGGTTAGGTTAGGTTAGGTTAGGTTACGTTAGGTTAGGTTAGGTTAGGTTTGGTTAGGTTAGGTTAGGTTAGGTTAGGGTATGTTAGGTAAGGTTTGGTTAGGTTAGGTTAGGTTAGGTTGGTTTAGGTAAGGTTAGGTTAGGTTAAGATATGAACCGCGCTAAAACCGCATTAAACAATGTCACTTAGTGAGATGCTGTGTTTTTCACCATTACAAGTCGGGAACTGCGATATCTAATGTGAAAGCGCATGAAACCGTCGTAATCTTGTAGAAAACATTGTAAAGTAGCGAATAAAACGTTTTCTAACGATAGAAGTGCGAAGGTTCGGTTAGTTTGAGCTAGGTGGCGTCGTGAAACCACCAAAAACGATGTCATCTAACGAGATAGTGTTGTTTTATTGCGAGTACGAAACTGCAATAGGTGAAATATTGGGAAAGCACACAAAATGGCATGAACTAGCCAGATACTGCGTCTTGTGCCGTTACAAGTGCGAAATTGCTTTATTGTGATATTCTCGTTAAAGCGCATGCAAGTATCGTGAAACCTTAAAGAACGATGTCATTTAGCGAGATACAGCGTTCTGTACTGTAATAAGTTGGTGAGAAACTGTGAGGTCAAGCAAATATCGTAATTGTGAACGAAACAGTGTAATTGAGCGTATTAAGATACAAGTGCGAATGTTAGGTTAGGTTGAGATATCAACCGTCGTAAAACCGCATTAAACAATGTCACTTAGTGAGATGTAGTGTTTTTCAACATTACAAGTCGGGAACTACGATATCTAATGTGAAAGCGCAAGAAACCGTCGTAATCTTGAAGAAAACATTGTAAAGTGGCGAGTAAAACGTTTTCTAACGATAGAAGTGCGAAGGTTAGGTTAGGTTAGGTTAGTTTAAGCTAGGTAGCGTCGTGAAACTACCAAAAACGACGTCATCTAACGAGATAGTGTCGTTTTATAGCGAGTATTAAACTGCGATAGGTGAAATGTTGTGAAAGCACACAAAACGGCATGAACAAGCCAAATACTGCGTGTTCTACCGTTACAAGTGCGAAACTGCTATATTGTGATATTCTCGTTAAAGCGCGTGCAAGCATCGTGAAACCTTAAAGAACAATGTCATCTAGCGAGATACAGCGTTCTGTACTGCAATAAGTTGGTGAAAAACTGTGAGGTTATGCAAATATCGTAATTGTGAACGAAACAGTGTAATAGAGCGTTTTTCAATACAAGTACCAATGTTAGGTTAGGTTAAGATATGAACCGTCGTAAAACCGCATTAAACAATGTCACTTAGTGAGACGCAGTGTTTTTCACCATTACAAGTCGGGAACTGCGATATCTAATGTGAAAGCGCTTGCAAACGTCGTTAGGTTAGGTTAGGTTAGGTTAGGTTAGGTTACGTTATGTTAGGTTTGGTTAGGTTAGGTTAGGTTAGGTTAGGTTATGTTAGGTTAGGTTGGGTTAGGTTAGGTTAGGTTAGGTTAAGATATGAACCGCGCTAAAACCGCATTAAACAATGTCACTTAGTGTGATGCAGTGTTTTTCACCTTTAAAAGTTGGGAACTGCGATATCTAATGTGAAAGCGCTTGAAACCGTCGTAATGTTGTAGAAAGCAATGTAAAGTAGCGAGTAAAACGTTTTCTAACGATAGAAGTGCGAAGGTTATGTTAGGTTGAGTTATGTTAGTTTAAGCTAGGTAGCGTCGTGAAACCACCAAAAACGACGTCATCTAACGAGATAGTGTTGTTTTATTGCGAGTACGAAACTGCGATAGGTAAAATGTTGTGAAAGCACACAAAATGGCATGAACAAGCCAAATACTGCGTGTTGTACCGTTACAAGTGCGAAACTGCTATGTTGTGACATTCTCGGTAAAGCGCATGCAAGTATCGGGAAACCTTAAAGAACGATGTCGTTTAGCGAGATACAGCGTTCTGTACTGTAATAAGTTGGTGAGAAACTGTGAGGTCTAGCAAATATCGTAATTGTGAACGAAACAGTGTAATTGAGCGTCTTTAGATACAAGTGCGAATGTTAGGTTAGGTTGACATATCAACCGTCGTAAAACCGCATTAAACAATGTCACTTAGTGAGATGTAGTGTTTTTCACCTTTACAAGTTGGGAACTGTGATATCTAATGTGAAAGCGCTTGAAACCGTCGTAATGTTGTAGAAAGCAATGTAAAGTAGCGAGTAAAACGTTTTCTAACGATAGAATTGCGAAGGTCATGTTAGGTTGAGTTATGTTAGTTTAAGCTAGGTAGCGTCGTGAAACTACCAAAAACAACGTCATCTAACGAGATAGTGTTGTTTTATTGCGAGTACGAAACTGCGATAGGTGAAATGTTGTGAAAGCACACAAAACGGCATAAACAAGCCAAATACTGCGTGTTGTACCGTTACAAGTGCGAAACTGCTATGTTGTGATATTCTCGTTAAAGCGCATGCAAGCATCGTGAAACCTTAAAGAACGATGTCATTTAGCGAGATACAGCGTTCTGTACTGCAATAAGGTGGTGAAAAACTGTGAGGTTATGCAAATATCCTAATTGTGAACGAAACAGTGTAATAGAGCGTTTTTTAATACAAGGGCGAATGTTGGGTTAGGTTAAGATATGAACCGTCGTAAAACCGCATTAAACAATGTCACTTAGTGAGATGCAGTGTTTTTCACCATTACAAGTCGGGAACTGCGATATCTAATGTGAAAGCGCTTGCAAACGTCGTTAGGTTAGGTTAGGTTAGGTTAGGTTAGGTTAGGTTACGTTAGGTTAGGTTAGGTTAGGTTTGGTTAGGTTAGGTTAGGTTAGGTTAGGTTAGGGTATGTTAGGTAAGGTTTGGTTAGGTTAGGTTAGGTTAGGTTGGTTTAGGTAAGGTTAGGTTAGGTTAAGATATGAACCGCGCTAAAACCGCATTAAACAATGTCACTTAGTGAGATGCTGTGTTTTTCACCATTACAAGTCGGGAACTGCGATATCTAATGTGAAAGCGCATGAAACCGTCGTAATCTTGTAGAAAACATTGTAAAGTAGCGAATAAAACGTTTTCTAACGATAGAAGTGCGAAGGTTCGGTTAGTTTGAGCCAGGTAGCGTCGTGAAACCACCAAAAACGATGTCATCTAACGAGATAGTGTTGTTTTATTGCGAGTACGAAACTGCGATAGGTGAAATATTGGGAAAGCACACAAAATGGCATGAACTAGCCAGATACTGCGTCTTGTGCCGTTACAAGTGCGAAACTGCTTTAATGTGATATTCTCGTTAAAGCGCATGCAAGTATCGTGAAACCTTAAAGAACGATGTCATTTAGCGAGATACAGCGTTCTGTACTGTAATAAGTTGGTGAGAAACTGTGAGGTCAAGCAAATATCGTAATTGTGAACGAAACAGTGTAGTTGAGCGTATTTAGATACAAGTGCGAATGTTAGGTTAGGTTGAGATATCAACCGTCGTAAAACCGCATTAAACAATGTCACTTAGTGAGATGTAGTGTTTTTCAACATTACAAGTCGGGAACTACGTTATCTAATGTGAAAGCGCATGAAACCGTCGTAATCTTGTAGAAAACATTGTAAAGTTGCGAGTAAAACGTTTTCTAACGATAGAAGTGCGAAGGTTTGCTTGAGGTATGTTAGTTTAAGCTATATAGCGTCGTGAGACCACCAAAAAGGACGTCATCTAACGAGACAGTGTTGTTTTATTGCATGTACGAAACTGCAATAGGTGAAATGTTGTGAATGTACACAAAACGGCTTGAACAAGCCAGATACTGCGTGTTGTACCGTTACAAGTGCGAAACTGCTATAATGTGATATTCTCGTTAAAGCGCATGCAAGCATCGTGAAACCTTAAAGAACGATGTCATTTAGCGAGATACAGCGTTCTGTACTGCAATAAGTTGGTGAAAAACTGTGAGGTTATGCAAATATCGTAATTGTGAACGAAACAGTGTAATAGAGCGTTTTTCAATACAAGTACCAATGTTAGGTTAGGTTAAGATATGAACCGTCGTAAAACCGCATTAAACAATGTCACTTAGTGAGATGCAGTGTTTTTCACCATTACAAGTCGGGAACTGCGATATCTAATGTGAAAGCGCTTGAAACCGTCGTAATGTTGTAGAAAGCAATGTAAAGTAGCGAGTAAAACGTTTTCTAACGATAGAAGTGCGAAGGTTATGTTAGGTTGAGTTATGTTAGTTTAAGCTAGGTAGCGTCGTGAAACCACCAAAAACGACGTCATCTAACGAGATAGTGTTGTTTTATTGCGAGTACGAAACTGCGATAGGTAAAATGTTGTGAAAGCACACAAAATGGCATGAACAAGCCAAATACTGCGTGTTGTACCGTTACAAGTGCGAAACTGCTATGTTGTGACATTCTCGGTAAAGTGCATGCAAGTATCGTGAAACCTTAAAGAACGATGTCGTTTAGCGAGATACAGCGTTCTGTACTGTAATAAGTTGGTGAGAAACTGTGAGGTCTAGCAAATATCGTAATTGTGAACGAAACAGTGTAATTGAGCGTCTTTAGATACAAGTGCGAATGTTAGGTTAGGTTGACATATCAACCGTCGTAAAACCGCATTAAACAATGTCACTTAGTGAGATGTAGTGTTTTTCAACATTACAAGTCGGGAACTACGATATCTAATGTGAAAGCGCATGAAACCGTCGTAATCTTGTAGAAAACATTGTAAAGTGGCGAGTAAAACGTTTTCTAACGATAGAAGTGCGAAGGTTAGGTTAGGTTAGGTTAGGTTAGTTTAAGCTAGGTAGCGTCGTGAAACTACCAAAAACGACGTCATCTAACGAGATAGTGTTGTTTTATAGCGAGTATTAAACTGCGATAGGTGAAATGTTGTGAAAGCACACAAAACGGCATGAACAAGCCAAATACTGCGTGTTCTACCGTTACAAGTGCGAAACTGCTATATTGTGGTATTCTCGTTAAAGCGCATGCAAGCATCGTGAAACCTTAAAGAACAATGTCATTTAGCGAGATACAGCGTTCTGTACTGCAATAAGTTGGTGAAAAACTGTGAGGTTATGCAAGTATCGTAATTGTGAACAAAACAGTGTAATAGAGCGTTTTTAGATACAAGTGCGAATGTTAGGTTAGGTTAAGATATGAACAGTCGTAAAACCGCATTAAACAATGTCAATTACTGAGATGCAGTGTTTTTCACCATTAAAAGTGGGGAACTGCGATATTTAATGTGAAAGCGCTTGCAACCGTCGTTAGGTTAGGTTAGGTTAGGTTAGGTTTGGTTAGGTTAGGTTAGGTTTGGTTAGGTTAGGTTAGGTTAGGTTAGGTTAGGTTAGGTTAGATTAGTTTAGGTTGGGTTGAGTTGGGTTAGGTTAGGTTAGGTTAGGTTAGGTTAGGTTGGGTTAGGTTAGGTTAGGTTAGGTTAGGTTACGTTAGGTTAGGTTAAGTTAGGTTAGGTTAGGTTTGGTTAGCTTAGGTTAGGTTAGCTTAGGTTAGGTTAGGTTGGGTTGGGTTGGGTTAGGTTGGGTTAGGTTAGGTTAGGTTAGGTTAGGTTGGGTTAGGTTAGTTTAGGTTAGGTTAGGTTAGGTTGGGTTGGGTTGGGTTAGGTTAGGTTAGGTTAGGTTAGGTAAGGTTAGGTCAGGTTAGGTTAGGTTACGTTAGGTTAAGGTATGAACCGTCGTAAAACCGCATTAAACAATGTCACTTAGTGAGATGCAGTGTTTTTCACCTTTACAAGTTGGGAACTGTGATATCTAATGTGAAAGCGCTTGAAACCGTCATAATGTTGTAGAAAGCAATGTAAAGTAGCGAGTAAAACGTTTTCTAACGATAGAAGTGCGAAGGTTATGTTAGGTTGAGTTATGTCAGTTTAAGCTAGGTAGCGTCGTGCAACTACCAAAAACAACGTCATCTAACGAGATAGTGTTGTTTTATTGCGAGTACGAAACTGCGATAGGTGAAATGTTGTGAAAGCACACAAAACGGCATGAACAAGCCAAATACTGCGTGTTGTACCGTTACAAGTTTGAAACTGCTATGTTGTGATATTCTCGTTAAAGCGCATGCAAGCATCATTAAACCTTAAAGAACGATGTCATTTAGCGAGATACAGCGTTCTGTACTGCAATAAGTTGGTGAAAAACTGTGAGGTTATGCAAATATCCTAATTGTGAACGAAACAGTGTAATAGAGCGTTTTTTAATACAAGTGCGAATGTTAGGTTAGGTTAAGATATGAACCGTCGTAAAACCGCATTAAACAATGTCACTTAGTGAGATGCAGTGTTTTTCACCATTACAAGTCGGGAACTGCGATATCTAATGTGAAAGCGCTTGCAAACGTCGTTAGGTTAGGTTAGGTTTGGTTAGGTTAGGTTAGGTTAGGTTACGTTAGGTTAGGTTAGGTTAGGTTAGGTTAGGTTAGGTTAGGGTATGTTAGGTAAGGTTTGGTTAGGTTAGGTTAGGTTAGGTTGGGTTAGGTAAGGTTAGGTTTGTTAAGATATGAACCGCGCTGAAACCGCATTAAACAATGTCACTTAGTGAGATGCTGTGTTTTTCACCATTACAAGTCGGGAACTGCGATATCTAATGTGAAAGCGCATGAAACCGTCGTAATCTTGTAGAAAACATTGTAAAGTAGCGAATAAAACGTTTTCTAACGATAGAAGTGCGAAGGTTCGGTTAGTTTGAGCTAGGTAGCGTCGTGAAACCACCAAAAACGATGTCATCTAACGAGATAGTGTTGTTTTATTGCGAGTACGAAACTGCAATAGGTGAAATGTTGTGAATGTACACAAAACGACTTGAACAAGCCAGATACTGCGTGTTGTACCGTTACAAGTGCGAAACTGCTATAATGTGATATTCTCGTTAAAGCGCATGCAAGCATCGTGAAACCTTAAAGAACGATGTCATTTAGCGAGATACAGCGTTCTGTACTGCAATAAGTTGGTGAAAAACTGTGAGGTTATGCAAATATCGTAATTGTGAACGAAACAGTGTAATAGAGCGTTTTTCAATACAAGTACCAATGTTAGGTTAGGTTAAGATATGAACCGTCGTAAAACCGCATTAAACAATGTCACTTAGTGAGATGCAGTGTTTTTCACCATTACAAGTCGGGAACTGCGATATCTAATGTGAAAGCGCTTGCAAACGTCGTTAGGTTAGGTTAGGTTAGGTTAGGTTAGGTTAGGTTAGGTTACGTTAGGTTAGGTTTGGTTAGGTTAGGTTAGGTTAGGTTATGTTAGGTTAGGTTGGGTTAGGTTAGGTTAGGTTAGGTTAAGATATGAACCGCGCTAAAACCGCATTAAACAATGTCACTTAGTGAGATGCAGTGTTTTTCACCTTTACAAGTTGGGAACTGCGATATCTAATGTGAAAGCGCTTGAAACCGTCGTAATGTTGTAGAAAGCAATGTAAAGTAGCGAGTAAAACGTTTTCTAACGATAGAAGTGCGAAGGTTATGTTAGGTTGAGTTATGTTAGTTTAAGCTAGGTAGCGTCGTGAAACCACCAAAAACGACGTCATCTAACGAGATAGTGTTGTTTTATTGCGAGTACGAAACTGCGATAGGTAAAATGTTGTGAAAGCACACAAAACGGCATAAACAAGCCAAATACTGCGTGTTGTACCGTTACAAGTGCGAAACTGCTATGTTGTGATATTCTCGTTAAAGCGCATGCAAGCATCGTGAAACCTTAAAGAACGATGTCATTTAGCGAGATACAGCGTTCTGTACTGCAATAAAGTGGTGAAAAACTGTGAGGTTATGCAAATATCCTAATTGTGAACGAAACAGTGTAATAGAGCGTTTTTTAATACAAGTGCGAATGTTGGGTTAGGTTAAGATATGAACCGTCGTAAAACCGCATTAAACAATGTCACTTAGTGAGATGCAGTGTTTTTCACCATTACAAGTCGGGAACTGCGATATCTAATGTGAAAGCGCTTGCAAACGTCGTTAGGTTAGGTTAGGTTAGGTTAGGTTAGGTTAGGTTACGTTAGGTTAGGTTAGGTTAGGTTTGGTTAGGTTAGGTTAGGTTAGGTTAGGTTAGGGTATGTTAGGTAAGGTTTGGTTAGGTTAGGTTAGGTTAGGTTGGTTTAGGTAAGGTTAGGTTAGGTTAAGATATGAACCGCGCTAAAACCGCATTAAACAATGTCACTTAGTGAGATGCTGTGTTTTTCACCATTACAAGTCGGGAACTGCGATATCTAATGTGAAAGCGCATGAAACCGTCGTAATCTTGTTGAAAACATTGTAAAGTAGCGAATAAAACGTTTTCTAACGATATAAGTGCGAAGGTTCGGTTAGTTTGAGCTAGGTAGCGTCGTGAAACCACCAAAAACGATGTCATCTAACGAGATAGTGTTGTTTTATTGCGAGTACGAAACTGCGATAGGTGAAATATTGGGAAAGCACACAAAATGGCATGAACTAGCCAGATACTGCGTCTTGTGCCGTTACAAGTGCGAAACTGCTTTAATGTGATATTCTCGTTAAAGCGCATGCAAGTATCGTGAAACCTTAAAGAACGATGTCATTTAGCGAGATACAGCGTTCTGTACTGTAATAAGTTGGTGAGAAACTGTGAGGTCAAGCAAATATCGTAATTGTGAACGAAACAGTGTAGTTGAGCGTATTTAGATACAAGTGCGAATGTTAGGTTAGGTTGAGATATCAACCGTCGTAAAACCGCATTAAACAATGTCACTTAGTGAGATGTAGTGTTTTTCAACATTACAAGTCGGGAACTACGATATCTAATGTGAAAGCGCATGAAACCGTCGTAATCTTGTAGAAAACATTGTAAAGTTGCGAGTAAAACGTTTTCTAACGATAGAAGTGCGAAGGTTTGCTTGAGTTATGTTAGTTTAAGCTATATAGCGTCGTGAGACCACCAAAAAGGACGTCATCTAACGAGACAGTGTTGTTTTATTGCATGTACGAAACTGCAATAGGTGAAATGTTGTGAATGTACACAAAACGGCTTGAACAAGCCAGATACTGCGTGTTGTACCGTTACAAGTGCGAAACTGCTATAATGTGATATTCTCGTTAAAGCGCATGCAAGCATCGTGAAACTTTAAAGAACGATGTCATTTAGCGAGATAAAGCGTTCTGTACTGCAATAAGTTGGTGAAAAACTGTGAGGTTATGCAAATATCGTAATTGTGAACGAAACAGTGTAATAGAGCGTTTTTCAATACAAGTACCAATGTTAGGTTAGGTTAAGATATGAACCGTCGTAAAACCGCATTAAACAATGTCACTTAGTGAGATGCAGTGTTTTTCACCATTACAAGTCGGGAACTGCGATATCTAATGTGAAAGCGCTTGAAACCGTCGTAATGTTGTAGAAAGCAATGTAAAGTAGCGAGTAAAACGTTTTCTAACGATAGAAGTGCGAAGGTTATGTTAGAATGAGTTATGTTAGTTTAAGCTAGGTAGCGTCGTGAAACCACCAAAAACGACGTCATCTAACGAGATAGTGTTGTTTTATTGCGAGTACGAAACTGCGATAGGTAAAATGTTGTGAAAGCACACAAAATGGCATGAACAAGCCAAATACTGCGTGTTGTACCGTTACAAGTGCGAAACTGCTATGTTGTGACATTCTCGGTAAAGCGCATGCAAGTATCGTGAAACCTTAAAGAACGATGTCGTTTAGCGAGATACAGCGTTCTGTACTGTAATAAGTTGGTGAGAAACTGTGAGGTCTAGCAAATATCGTAATTGTGAACGAAACAGTGTAATTGAGCGTCTTTAGATACAAGTGCGAATGTTAGGTTAGGTTGACATATCAACCGTCGTAAAACCGCATTAAACAATGTCACTTAGTGAGATGTAGTGTTTTTCAACATTACAAGTCGGGAACTACGATATCTAATGTGAAAGCGCATGAAACCGTCGTAATCTTGTAGAAAACATTGTAAAGTGGCGAGTAAAACGTATTCTAACGATAGAAGTGCGAAGGTTAGGTTAGGTTAGGTTACGTTAGGTAGGTTTGGTTAGGTTAGGTTAGGTTAGGTTATGTTAGGTTAGGTTGGGTTAGGTTAAGTTAGGTTAGGTTAGGTTAAGATATGAACCGCGCTAAAACCGCATTAAACAATGTCACTTAGTGAGATGCTGTGTTTTTCACCATTACAAGTCGGGAACTGCGATATCTAATGTGAAAGCGCATGAAACCGTCGTAATCTTGTAGAAAACATTGTAAAGTAGCGAATAAAACGTTTTCTAACGATAGAAGTTCGAAGGTTCTGTTAGTTTGAGCTAGGTAGCGTCGTGAAACCACCAAAAACAATGTCATCTAACGAGATAGTGTTGTTTTATTGCGAGTACGAAACTGCGATAGGTGAAATATTGGGAAAGCACACAAAATGGCATGAAATAGCCAGATACTGCGTCTTGTGCCGTTACAAGTGCGAAACTGCTTTATTGTGATATTTTCGTTAAAGCGCTTGCAAGTATCGTGAAACCTTAAAGAACGATGTCATTTAGCGAGATACAGCGTTCTGTACTGTAATAAGTTGGTGAGAAACTGTGAGGTCAAGCAAATATCGTAATTGTGAACGAAACAGTGTAATTGAGCGTATTTAGATACAAGTGCGAATGTTAGGTTAGGTTGAGATATCAACCATCGTAAAACCGCATTAAACAATGTCACTTAGTGAGATGTAGAGTTTTTCAACATTACAAGTCGGGAACTACGATATCTAATGTGAAAGCGCATGAAACCGTCGTAATCTTGCAGAAAACATTGTAAAGTGGCGAGTAAAACGTTTTCTAACGATAGAAGTGCGAAGGTTAGGTTAGGTTAGGTTAGTTTAAGCTATATAGCGTCGTGAGACCACCAAAAAGGACGTCATCTAACGAGATAGTGTTGTTTTATTGCATGTACGAAACTGCAATAGGTGAAATGTTGTGAATGTACACAAAACGACTTGAACAAGCCAGATACTGCGTGTTGTACCGTTACAAGTGCGAAACTGCTATAATGTGATATTCTCGTTAAAGCGCATGCAAGCATCGTGAAACCTTAAAGAACGATGTCATTTAGCGAGATACAGCGTTCTGTACTGCAATAAGTTGGTGAAAAACTGTGAGGTTATGCAAATATCGTAATTGTGAACAAAACAGTGTAATAGAGCGTTTTTAGATACAAGTGCGAATGTTAGGTTAGGTTAAGATATGAACCGTCGTAAAACCGCATTAAACAATGTCATTTTGTGAGATGCAGTGTTTTTCACCATTACAAGTCGGGAACTGCGATATCTAATGTGAAAGCGCTTGCAAACGTCGTTAGGTTAGGTTAGGTTAGGTTACGTTAGGTAGGTTTGGTTAGGTTAGGTTAGGTTAGGTTATGTTAGGTTAGGTTGGGTTAGGTTAGGTTAGGTTAGGTTAGGTTAAGATATGAACCGCGCTAAAACCGCATTAAACAATGTCACTTAGTGAGATGCAGTGTTTTTCACCTTTACAAGTTGGGAACTGCGATATCTAATGTGAAAGCGCATGAAACCGTCGTAATCTTGTAGAAAACATTGTAAAATTGCGAGTAAAACGTTTTCTAACGATAGAAGTGCGAATGTTATGTTAGGTTGAGTTATGTTAGTTTAAGCTAGGTAGCGTCGTGAAACCACCAAAAACGACGTCATCTAACGAGATAGTGTTGTTTTATTGCGAGTACGAAACTGCGATAGGTAAAATGTTGTGAAAGCACACAAAAAAGCATGAACAAGCCAAATACTGCGTGTTGTACCGTTACAAGTGCGAAACTGCTATGTTGTGACATTCTCGGTAAAGCGCATGCAAGTATCGTGAAACCTTAAAGAACGATGTCATTTAGCGAGATACAGCGTTCTGTACTGTAATAAGTTGGTGAGAAACTGTGAGGTCAAGCAAATATCGTAATTGTGAACGAAACAGTGTAATTGAGCGTCTTTAGATACAAGTGCGAATGTTAGGTTAGGTTGACATATCAACCGTCGTAAAACCGCATTAAACAATGTCACTTAGTGAGATGTAGTGTTTTTCAACATTACAAGTCGGGAACTACGATATCTAATGTGAAAGCGCATGAAACCATCGTAATCTTGTAGAAAACATTGTAAAGTTGCGAGTAAAACGTTTTCTAACGATAGAAGTGCGAAGGTTAGGTTAGGTTAGGTAAGTTTAAGCTAGGTAGCGTCGTGAAACTACCAAAAACGACGTCATCTAACGAGATAGTGTTGTTTTATTGCGAGTATTAAACTGCGATAGGTGAAATGTTGTGAATGCACACAAAACGGCATGAACAAGCCAAATGCTGCGTGTTCTACCGTTACAAGTGCGAAACTGCTATATTGTGATATTCTCGTTAAAGCGCATGCAAGCATCGTGAAACCTTAAAGAACAATGTCATTTAGCGAGATACAGCGTTCTGTACTGCAATAAGTTGGTGAAAAACTGTGAGGTTATGCAAATATCGTAATTGTGAACGAAACAGTGTAATAGAGCGTTTTTCAATACAAGTACGAATGTTAGGTTAGGTTAAGATATGAACCGGCGGAAAACCGCATTAAACAATGTCACTTAGTGAGATGCAGTGTTTTCACCATTACAAGTCGGGAACTGCGATATCTAATGTGAAAGCGCTTGCAAACGTCGTTAGGTTAGGTTAGGTTAGGTTACGTTAGGTTAGGTTTGGTTAGGTTAGGTTAGGTTATGTTAGGTTAGGTTAGATTACGTTAGGTTAGTTTAGGTTAGGTTACGTTAGGTTAGGTTACGTTAGGTTAGGTAAGGATAATTTGGTTAGGTTAGGTAAGGTTAGGTTAGGTTAGGTTGGGTTGGGTTGGGTGTTGTTGGGTTGGGTTGGGTTGGGTTACGTTAGGTTAGGTTAGGTTAGGTTACGTTAGGTTAGGTTAGGTTAGGTTACGTTAGGTTACGTTAGGTTAGGTTAGGTTACGTTAGGTTAGGTTAGGTCAGGTAAGGTTAGGTTACGTTAGAATAGGTTAGGTTAGGTTACGTTAGGTTAGGTTAAGTTAGGTTAGGTTAGGTTAGGTTAGGTTGGGTTGGGTTGGGTTAGGTTGGGTTAGGTTAGGTTAGGTTAGGTAAGGTTAGGTTAGGTTAGGTTAGGTTAGGTTAAGGTATGAACCATCGTAAAACCGCTATAAACAATGTCACTTAGTGAGATGCAGTGTTTTTCACCTTTACAAGTTGGGAACTGTGATATCTAATGTGAAAGCGCTTGAAACCGTCGTAATGTTGTAGAAAGCAATGTAAAGTAGCGAGTAAAACGTTTTCTAACGATAGAAGTGCGAAGGTCATGTTAGGTTGAGTTATGTTAGTTTAAGCTAGGTAGCGTCGTGAAACTACCAAAAACAACGTCATCTAACGAGATAGTGTTGTTTTATTGCGAGTACGAAACTGCGATAGGTGAAATGTTGTGAAAGCACACAAAACGGCATGAACAAGCCAAATACTGCGTGTTGTACCGTTACAAGTGCGAAACTGCTATGTTGTGATATTCTCGTTAAAGCGCATGCAAGCATCGTGAAACCTTAAAGAACGATGTCATTTAGCGAGATACAGCGTTCTGTACTGCAATAAATTGGTGAAAAACTGTGAGTTTATGCAAATATCCTAATTGTTAACGAAACAGTGTAATAGAGCGTTTTTTAATACAAGTGCGAATGTTAGGTTAGGTTAAGATATGAACCGTCGTAAAACCGCATTAAACAATGTCACTTAGTGAGATGCAGTGTTTTTCACCATTACAAGTCGGGAACTGCGATATCTAATGTGAAAGCGCTTGCAAACGTCGTTAGGTTAGGTTAGGTTAGGTTAGGTTAGGTTACGTTAGGTTAGGTTAGGTTAGGTTTGGTTAGGTTAGGTTAGGTTAGGTTAGGTTAGGGTATGTTAGGTAAGGTTTGGTTAGGTTAGGTTAGGTTAGGTTGGTTTAGGTAAGGTTAGGTTAGGTTAAGATATGAACCGCGCTAAAACCGCATTAAACAATGTCACTTAGTGAGATGCTGTGTTTTTCACCATTACAAGTCGGGAACTGCGATATCTAATGTGAAAGCACATGAAACCGTCGTAATCTTGTAGAAAACATTGTAAAGTAGCGAATAAAACGATTTCTAACGATAGAAGTGCGAAGGTTCGGTTAGTTTGAGCTAGGTAGCGTCGTGAAACCACCAAAAACGATGTCATCTAACGAGATAGTGTTGTTTTATTGCATGTACGAAACTGCAATAGGTGAAATGTTGTGAATGTACACAAAACGACTTGAACAAGCCAGATACTGCGTGTTGTACCGTTACAAGTGCGAAACTGCTATAATGTGATATTCTCGTTAAAGCGCATGCAAGCATCGTGAAACCTTAAAGAACGATGTCATTTAGCGAGATACAGCGTTCTGTACTGCAATAAGTTGGTGAAAAACTGTGAGGTTATGCAAATATCGTAATTGTGAACGAAACAGTGTAATAGAGCGTTTTTCAATACAAGTACCAATGTTAGGTTAGGTTAAGATATGAACCGTCGTAAAACCGCATTAAACAATGTCACTTAGTGAGATGCAGTGTTTTTCACCATTACAAGTCGGGAACTGCGATATCTAATGTGAAAGCGCTTGCAAACGTCGTTAGGTTAGGTTAGGTTAGGTTAGGTTAGGTTAGGTTACGTTAGGTTAGGTTTGGTTAGGTTAGGTTATGTTAGGTTAGGTTGGGTTAGGTTAGGTTAGGTTAGGTTAGGTTAAGATATGAACCGCGCTAAAACCGCATTAAACAATGTCACTTAGTGAGATGCAGTGTTTTTCACCTTTACAAGTTGGGAACTGCGATATCTAATGTGAAAGCGCATGAAACCGTCGTAATCTTGTAGAAAACATTGTAAAATTGCGAGTAAAACGTTTTATAACGATACAAGTGCGAAGGTTATGTTAGGTTGAGTTATGTTAGTTTAAGCTAGGTAGCGTCGTGAAACCACCAAAAACGACGTCATCTAACGAGATAGTGTTGTTTTATTGCGAGTACGAAACTGCGATAGGTAAAATGTTGTGAAAGCACACAAAACGGCATGAACAAGCCAAATACTGCGTGTTGTACCGTTACAAGTGCGAAACTGCTATGTTGTGACATTCTCGGTAAAGCGCATGCAAGTATCGTGAAACCTTAAAGAACGATGTCATTTAGCGAGATACAGCGTTCTGTACTGTAATAAGTTGGTGAGAAAGTGAGGTCAAGCAAATATCGTAATTGTGAACGAAACAGTGTAATTGAGCGTCTTTAGATACAAGTGCGAATGTTAGGTTAGGTTGACATATAAACCGTCGTAAAACCGCATTAAACAATGTCACTTAGTGAGATGTAGTGTTTTTCAACATTACAAGTCGGGAACTACGATATCTAATGTGAAAGCGCATGAAACCGTCGTAATCTTGTAGAAAACATTGTAAAGTTGCGAGTAAAACGTTTTCTAACGATAGAAGTGCGAAGGTTAGGTTAGGTTAGGTTAGTTTAAGCTAGGTAGCGTCGTGAAACTACCAAAAACGACGTCATCTAACGAGATAGTGTTGTTTTATTGCGAGTATTAAACTGCGATAGGTGAAATGTTGTGAATGCACACAAAACGGCATGAACAAGCCAAATACTGCGTGTTCTACCGTTACAAGTGCGAAACTGCTATATTGTGATATTCTCGTTAAAACGCATGCAAGCATCGTGAAGCCTTAAAGAACAATGTCATTTAGCGAGATACAGCGTTCTGTACTGCAATAAGTTGGTGAAAAACTGTGAGATAATGCAAATATCGTAATTGTGAACGAAACAGTGTAATAGAGCGTTTTTCAATACAAGTACGAATGTTAGGTTAGGTTAAGATATGAACCGTCGTAAAACCGCATTAAACAATGTCACTTAGTGAGATGCAGTGTTTTTCACCATTACAAGTCGGGAACTGCGATATCTAATGTGAAAGCGCTTGCAAACGTCGTTAGGTTAGGTTAGGTTAGGTTAGGTTACGTTAGGTTAGGTTTGGTTAGGTTAGGTTAGGTTAGGTTATTTTCTTCGTTCAGCGAACTAGGAGCGCTTAGAAAACACAAAGGACGAAGCGAGGAACCACACAACACGAGCGCTCGTGTTGTGTGGTTCCTCGCTTCGTCCTTTGTGTTTTCTCTGCGCTCCTAGTTCGCTGAACGAAGAAAATGAATTACCAACTGGCCCACATTTTGATCCTTTTGAAGGTTAGGTTATGTTAGGTTAGGTTGGGTTAGGTTAGGTTGAGTTGGGTTAGGTTAGGTTAGGTTAGGTTAGGTTGGGTTAGGTCAGGTTAGGTTAGGTTAGGTTACGCTAGGTTAGGTTAGATTACGTTAGCTTAGGTTAGGTTAGGTTACGTTAGGTTAGGTAAGGATAATTTGGTTAGGTTAGGTAAGGTTAGGTTAGGTTAGGTTAGGTTGGGTTGGATGTTGTTGGGTTGGGTTGGGTTGGGTTAGGTTTGGTTAGGTTAGGTTAGGTTACGTTAGGTTAGGTTAGGTTACGTTAGGTTAGGTTAAGTTAGGTTAGGTTAGGTTAGGTTAGGTTAGGTTGGGTTGGGTTGGGTTAGGTTGGGTTAGGTTAGGTTAGGTTAGGTTAGGTTGGGTTAGGTTAGTTTAGGTTAGGTTAGGTTAGGTTGGGTTGGGTTGGGTTAGGTTAGGTTAGGTTAGGTTAGGTAAGGTTAGGTTAGGTTAGGTTAAGGTATGAACCGTCGTAACCACATTAAACAATGTCACTTAGTGAGATGCAGTGTTTTTCACCTTTACAAGTTGGGAACTGTGATATCTAATGTGAAAGCGCTTGAAACCGTCGTAATGTTGTAGAAAGCAATGTAAAGTAGCGAGTAAAACGTTTTCTAACGATAGAAGTGCGAAGGTCATGTTAGGTTGAGTTATGTTAGTTTAAGCTAGGTAGCGTCATGAAACTACCAAAAACAACGTCATCTAACGAGATAGTGTTGTTTTATTGCGAGTACGAAACTGCGATAGGTGAAATGTTGTGAAAGCACACAAAACGGCATGAACAAGCCAAATACTGCGTGTTGTACCGTTACAAGTGCGAAACTGCTATGTTGTGATATTCTCGTTAAAGCGCATGCAAGCATCGTGAAACCTTAAACAACGATGTCATTTAGCGAGATACAGCGTTCTGTACTGCAATAAGTTGGTGAAAAACTGTGAGGTTATGCAAATATCCTAATTGTGAACGAAACAGTGTAATAGAGCGTTTTTTAATACAAGTGCGAATGTTAGGTTAGGTTAAGATATGAACCGTCGTAAAACCGCATTAAACAATGTCACTTAGTGAGATGCAGTGTTTTTCACCATTACAAGTCGGGAACTGCGATATCTAATGTGAAAGCGCTTGCAAACGTCGTTAGGTTAGGTTAGGTTAGGTTAGGTTAGGTTAGGTTACGTTAGGTTAGGTTAGGTTAGGTTTGGTTAGGTTAGGTTAGGTTAGGTTAGGTTAGGTTAGGTTAGGGTATGTTAGGTAAGGTTTGGTTAGGTTAGGTTAGGTTAGGTTGGTTTAGGTAAGGTTAGGTTAGGTTAAGATATGAACCGCGCTAAAACCGCATTAAACAATGTCACTTAGTGAGATGCTGTGTTTTTCACCATTACAAGTCGGGAACTGCGATATCTAATGTGAAAGCGCATGAAACCGTCGTAATCTTGTAGAAAACATTGTAAAGTAGCGAATAAAACGTTTTCTAACGATAGAAGTGCGAAGGTTCGGTTAGTTTGAGCTAGGTAGCGTCGTGAAACCACCAAAAACGATGTCATCTAACGAGATAGTGTTGTTT
This sequence comes from Rhipicephalus microplus, assembly GCF_043290135.1. NCBI lineage: Eukaryota > Metazoa > Arthropoda > Arachnida > Ixodida > Ixodidae > Rhipicephalus > Rhipicephalus microplus. The sequence continues at coordinate 369,332 of NW_027464606.1, forward strand.
TATTGCGAGTACGAAACTGCGATAGGTGAAATATTGGGAAAGCACACAAAATGGCATGAACTAGCCAGATACTGCGTCTTGTGCCGTTACAAGTGCGAAACTGCTTTATTGTGATATTCTCGTTAAAGCGCATGCAAGTATCGTGAAACCTTAAAGAACGATGTCATTTAGCGAGATACAGCGTTCTGTACTGTAATAAGTTGGTGAGAAACTGTGAGGTCAAGCAAATATCGTAATTGTGAACAAAACAGTGTAATTGAGGGTATTTAGATACAAGTGCGAATGTTAGGTTAGGTTGAGATATCAACCGTCGTAAAACCGCATTAAACAATGTCACTTAGTGAGATGTAGTGTTTTTCAACATTACAAGTCGGGAACTACGATATCTAATGTGAAAGCGCATGAAACCGTCGTAATCTTGTAGAAAACATTGTAGAGTTGCGAGTAAAACGTTTTCTAACGATAGAAGTGCGAAGGTTAGCTTGAGTTATGTTAGTTTAAGCTATATAGCGTCGTGAGACCACCAAAAAGGACGTCATCTAACGAGATAGTGTTGTTTTATTGCATGTACGAAACTGCAATAGGTGAAATGTTGTGAATGTACACAAAACGACTTGAACAAGCCAGATGCTGCGTGTTGTACCGTTACAAGTGCGAAACTGCTATAATGTGATATTCTCGTTAAAGCGCATGCAAGCATCGTGAAACCTTAAAGAACGATGTCATTTAGCGAGATACAGCGTTCTGTACTGCAATAAGTTGGTGAAAAACTGTGAGGTTATGCAAATATCGTAATTGTGAACGAAACAGTGTAATAGAGCGTTTTTCAATACAAGTACCAATGTTAGGTTAGGTTAAGATATGAACCGTCGTAAAACCGCATTAAACAATGTCACTTAGTAAGATGCAGTGTTTTTCACCATTACAAGTCGGGAACTGCGATATCTAATGTGAAAGCGCTTGCAAACGTCGTTAGGTTAGGTTAGGTTAGGTTAGGTTACGTTAGGTTAGGTTTGGTTAGGTTAGGTTAGGTTAGGTTATGTTAGGTTAGGTTGGGTTAGGTTAGGTTAGGTTAGGTTAAGATATGAACCGCGCTAAAACCGCATTAAACAATGTCACTTAGTGAGATGCAGTGTTTTTCACCTTTACAAGTTGAGAACTGCGATATCTAATGTGAAAGCGCTTGAAACCGTCGTAATGTTGTAGAAAGCAATGTAAAGTAGCGAGTAAAACGTTTTCTAACGATAGAAGTGCGAAGGTTATGTTAGGTTGAGTTATGTTAGTTTAAGCTAGGTAGCGTCGTGAAACCACCAAAAACGACGTCATCTAACGAGATAGTGTTGTTTTATTGCGAGTACGAAACTGCGATAGGTAAAATGTTGTGAAAGCACACAAAATGGCATGAACAAGCCAAATACTGCGTGTTGTACCGTTACAAGTGCGAAACTGCTATGTTGTGACATTCTCGGTAAAGCGCATGCAAGTATCGTGAAACCTTAAAGAACGATGTCGTTTAGCGAGATACAGCGTTCTGTACTGTAATAAGTTGGTGAGAAACTGTGAGGTCTAGCAAATATCGTAATTGTGAACGAAACAGTGTAATTGAGCTTCTTTAGATACAAGTGCGAATGTTAGGTTAGGTTGACATATCAACCGTCGTAAAACCGCATTAAACAATGTCACTTAGTGAGATGTAGTGTTTTTCAACATTACAAGTCGGGAACTACGATATCTAATGTGAAAGCGCATGAAACCGTCGTAATCTTGTAGAAAACATTGTAAAGTGGCGAGTAAAACGTTTTCTAACGATAGAAGTGCGAAGGTTAGGTTAGGTTAGGTTAGTTTAAGCTAGGTAGCGTCGTGAAACTACCAAAAACGACGTCATCTAACGAGATAGTGTTGTTTTATAGCGAGTATTAAACTGCGATAGGTGAAATGTTGTGAAAGCACACAAAACGGCATGAACAAGCCAAATACTGCGTGTTCTACCGTTACTAGTGCGAAACTGCTATATTGTGATATTCTCGTTAAAGCGCATGCAAGCATCGTGAAACCTTAAAGAACAATGTCATTTAGCGAGATACAGCGTTCTGTACTGCAATAAGTTGGTGAAAAACTGTGAGGTTATGCAAGTATCGTAATTGTGAACAAATTAGTGTAATAGAGCGTTTTTAGATACAAGTGCGAATGTTAGGTTAGGTTAAGATATGAACCGTCGTAAAACCGCATTAAACAATGTCAATTACTGAGATGCAGTGTTTTTCACCATTAAAAGTGGGGAACTGCGATATTTAATGTGAAAGCGCTTGCAACCGTCGTTAGGTTAGGTTAGGTTGGGTTAGGTTAGGTTAGGTTAGGTTACGTTAGGTTAGGTTAGGTTAGGTTAGGTTAGGTTAGGTTAGGTTAGGTTAGGGTATGTTAGGTAAGGTTTGGTTAGGTTAGGTTAGGTTAGGTTGGGTTAGGTAAGGTTAGGTTAGGTTAAGATATGAACCGCGCTAAAACCGCAATAAACAATGTCACTTAGTGAGATGCTGTGTTTTTCACCATTACAAGTCGGGAACTGCGATATCTAATGTGAAAGCGCATGAAACCGTCGTAATCTTGTAGAAAACATTGTAAAGTAGCGAATAAAACGTTTTCTAACGATAGAAGTGCGAAGGTTCTGTTAGTTTGAGCTAGGTAGCGTCGTGAAACCACCAAAAACGATGTCATCTAACGAGATAGAGTGGTTTTATTGCGAGTACGAAACTGCGATAGGTGAAATATTGGGAAAGCACACAAAATGGCATTAACTAGCCAGATATTGCGTCTTGTGCCGTTACAAGTGCGAAACTGCTTTATTGTGATATTTTCGTTAAAGCGCATGCAAGTATCGTGAAACCTTAAAGAACGATGTCATTTAGCGAGATACAGCGTTCTGTACTGTAATAAGTTGGTGAGAAACTGTGAGGTCAAGCAAATATCGTAATTGTGAACGAAACAGTGTAATTGAGCGTATTTAGATACAAGTGCGAATGTTAGGTTAGGTTGAGATATCAACCGTCGTAAAACCGCATTAAACAATGTCACTTAGTGAGATGTAGTGTTTTTCAACATTACAAGTCGGGAACTACGATATCTAATGTGAAAGCGCATGAAACCGTCGTAATCTTGTAGAAAACATTGTAAAGTTGCGAGTAAAACGTTTTCTAACGATAGAAATGCGAAGGTTAGGTTAGGTTAGGTTAGTTTAAGCTAGGTAGCGTCGTGAAACTACCAAAAACGACGTCATCTAACGAGATAGTGTTGTTTTATTGCGAGTATTAAACTGCGATAGGTGAAATGTTGTGAATGCACACAAAACGGCATGAACAAGCCAAATACTGCGTGTTCTACCGTGTCAAGTGCGAAACTGCTATATTGTGATATTCTCGTTAAAGCGCATGCAAGCATCGTGAAACCTTAAAGAACAATGTCATTTAGCGAGATACAGCGTTCTGTACTGCAATAAGTTGGTGAAAAACTGTGAGGTTATGCAAATATCGTAATTGTGAACGAAACAGTGTAATAGAGCGTTTTTCAATACAAGTATGAATGTTAGGTTAGGTTAAGATATGAACCGTCGTAAAACCGCATTAAACAATGTCAATTAGTGAGATGCAGTGTTTTTCACCATTACAAGTTGGGAACTGCGATATCTAATGTGAAAGCGCTTGCAAACGTCGTTAGGTTAGGTTAGGTTAGGTTAGGTTAGGTTAGGTTAGGTTACGTTAGGTTAGGTTAGGTTACGTTAGGTTAAGGTATGAACCGTCGTAAAACCGCATTAAACAATGTCACTTAGTGAGATGCAGTGTTTTTCACCTTTACAAGTTGGGAACTGTGATATCTAATGTGAAAGCGCTTGAAACCGTCATAATGTTGTAGAAAGCAATGTAAAGTAGCGAGTAAAACGTTTTCTAACGATAGAAGTGCGAAGGTTAGCTTGAGTTATGTTAGTTTAAGCTATATAGCGTCGTGAGACCACCAAAAAGGACGTGATCTAACGAGATAGTGTTGTTTTATTGCATGTACGAAACTGCAATAGGTGAAATGTTGTGAATGTACACAAAACGACTTGAACAAGCCAGATACTGCGTGTTGTACCGTTACAAGTGCGAAACTGCTATAATGTGATATTCTCGTTAAAGCGCATGAAGCATCGTGAAACCTTAAAGAACGATGTCATTTAGCGAGATACAGCGTTCTGTACTGCAATAAGTTGGTGAAAAACTGTGAGGTTATGCAAATATCGTAATTGTGAACGAAACAGTGTAATAGAGCGTTTTTCAATACAAGTACCAATGTTAGGTTAGGTTAAGATATGAACCGTCGTAAAACCGCATTAAACAATGTCACTTAGTGAGATGCAGTGTTTTTCACCATTACAAGTCGGGAACTGCGATATCTAATGTGAAAGCGCTTGCAAACGTCGTTAGGTTAGGTTAGGTTAGGTTACGTTAGGTTAGGTTTGGTTAGGTTAGGTTAGGTTAGGTTATGTTAGGTTAGGTTGGGTTAGGTTAGGTTAGGTTAGGTTAGGTTAAGATATGAACCGCGCTAAAACCGCATTAAACAATGTCACTTAGTGAGATGCAGTGTTTTTCACCTTTACAAGTTGGGAACTGCGATATCTAATGTGAAAGTGCTTGAAGCCGTCGTAATGTTGTAGAAAGCAATGTAAAGTAGCGAGTAAACCGTTTTCTAACGATAGAAGTGCGAAGGTTATGTTAGGTTGAGTTATGTTAGTTTAAGCTAGGTAGCGTCGTGAAACCACCAAAAACGACGTCATCTAACGAGATAGTGTTGTTTTATTGCGAGTACGAAACTGCGATAGGTAAAATGTTGTGAAAGCACACAAAATGGCATGAACAAGCCAAATACTGCGTGTTGTACCGTTACAAGTGCGAAACTGCTATGTTGTGACATTCTCGGTAAAGCGCATGCAAGTATCGTGAAACCTTAAAGAACGATGTCGTTTAGCGAGATACAGCGTTCTGTACTGTAATAAGTTGGTGAGAAACTGTGAGGTTATGCAAGTATCGTAATTGTGAACAAAACAGTGTAATAGAGGGTTTTTTAATACAAGTGCGAATGTTAGGTTAGGTTAAGATATGAACCGTCGTAAAACCGCATTAAACCATGTCACTTAGTGAGATGCAGTGTTTTTCACCATTACAAGCCGGGAACTGCGATATCTAATGTGAAAGCGCTTGCAAACGTCGTTAGGTTAGGTTAGGTTAGGTTAGGTTAGGTTAGGTTAGGTTACGTTAGGTTAGGTTAGATTAGGTTACGTTAGGTTAGGTTAGGTTAGGTTAGGTAAGGATAATTTGGTTAGGTTAGGTAAGGTTAGGTTAGGTTAGGTTAGGTTGGGTTGGATGTTGTTGGGTTGGGTTGGGTTGGGTTAGGTTGGGTTAGGTTAGGTTAGGTTACGTTAGGTTAGGTTAGGTTACGTTAGGTTAGGTTAAGTTAGGTTAGGTTAGGTTAGGTTAGGTTGGGTTGGGTTGGGTTGGGTTAGGTTGGGTTAGGTTAGGTTAGGTTAGGTTAGGTTGGGTTAGGTTAGTTTAGGTTAGGTTGGGTTGGGTTGGGTTAGGTTAGGTTAGGTTAGGTAAGGTTAGGTTAGGTTAGGTTAGGTTAAGGTATGAACCGTCGTAACCGCATTAAACAATGTCACTTAGTGAGATGCAGTGTTTTTCACCTTTACAAGTTGGGAACTGTGATATCTAATGTGAAAGCGCTTGAAACCGTCGTAATGTTGTAGAAAGCAATGTAAAGTAGCGAGTAAAACGTTTTCTAACGATAGAAGTGCGAAGGTCATGTTAGGTTGAGTTATGTTAGTTTAAGCTAGGTAGCGTCATGAAACTACCAAAAACAACGTCATCTAACGAGATAGTGTTGTTTTATTGCGAGTACGAAACTGCGATAGGTGAAATGTTGTGAAAGCACACAAAACGGCATGAACAAGCCAAATACTGCGTGTTGTACCGTTACAAGTGCGAAACTGCTATGTTGTGATATTCTCGTTAAAGCGCATGCAAGCATCGTGAAACCTTAAAGAACGATGTCATTTAGCGAGATACAGCGTTCTGTACTGCAATAAGTTGGTGAAAAACTGTGAGGTTATGCAAATATCCTAATTGTGAACGAAACAGTGTAATAGAGCGTTTTTTAATACAAGTGCGAATGTTAGGTTAGGTTAAGATAAGAACCGTCGTAAAACCGCATTAAACAATGTCACTTAGTGAGATGCAGTGTTTTTCACCATTACAAGTCGGGAACTGCGATATCTAATGTGAAAGCGCTTGCAAACGTCGTTAGGTTAGGTTAGGTTAGGTTAGGTTAGGTTACGTTAGGTTAGGTTAGGTTAGGTTTGGTTAGGTTAGGTTAGGTTAGGTTAGGTTAGGGTATGTTAGGTAAGGTTTGGTTAGGTTAGGTTAGGTTAGGTTGGTTTAGGTAAGGTTAGGTTAGGTTAAGATATGAACCGCGCTAAAACCGCATTAAACAATGTCACTTAGTGAGATGCTGTGTTTTTCACCATTACAAGTCGGGAACTGCGATATCTAATGTGAAAGCGCATGAAACCGTCGTAATCTTGCAGAAAACATTGTAAAGTAGCGAATAAAACGTTTTCTAACGATAGAAGTGCGAAGGTTCGGTTAGTTTGAGCTAGGTAGCGTCGTGAAACCACCAAAAACGATGTCATCTAACGAGATAGTGTTGTTTTATTGCGAGTACGAAACTGCGATAGGTGAAATATTGGGAAAGCACACAAAATGGCATGAACTAGCCAGATACTGCGTCTTGTGCCGTTACAAGTGCGAAACTGCTTTATTGTGATATTCTCGTTAAAGCGCATGCAAGTATCGTGAAACCTTAAAGAACGATGTCATTTAGCGAGATACAGCGTTCTGTACTGTAATAAGTTGGTGAGAAACTGTGAGGTCAAGCAAATATCGTAATTGTGAACGAAACAGTGAAATTGAGGGTATTTAGATACAAGTGCGAATGTTAGGTTAGGTTGAGATATCAACCGTCGTAAAACCGCATTAAACAATGTCACTTAGTGAGATGTAGTGTTTTTCAACATTACAAGTCGGGAACTACGATATCTAATGTGAAAGCGCATGAAACCGTCGTAATCTTGTAGAAAACATTGTAAAGTTGCGAGTAAAACGTTTTCTAACGATAGAAGTGCGAAGGTTAGCTTGAGTTATGTTAGTTTAAGCTATATAGCGTCGTGAGACCACCAAAAAGGACGTCATCTAACGAGATAGTGTTGTTTTATTGCATGTACGAAACTGCAATAGGTGAAATGTTGTGAATGTACACAAAACGACTTGAACAAGCCAGATACTGCGTGTTGTACCGTTACAAGTGCGAAACTGCTATAATGTGATATTCTCGTTAAAGCGCATGCAAGCATCGTGAAACCTTAAAGAACGATGTCATTTAGCGAGATACAGCGTTCTGTACTGCAATAAGTTGGTGAAAAACTGTGAGGTTATGCAAATATCGTAATTGTGAACGAAACAGTGTAATAGAGCGTTTTTCAATACAAGTACCAATGTTAGGTTAGGTTAAGATATGAACCGTCGTAAAACCGCATTAAACAATGTCACTTAGTGAGATGCAGTGTTTTTCACCATTACAAGTCGGGAACTGCGATATCTAATGTGAAAGCGCTTGCAAACGTCGTTAGGTTAGGTTAGGTTAGGTTAGGTTACGTTAGGTTAGGTTACGTTAGGTTAGGTTTGGTTAGGTTAGGGTAGGTTAGGTTATGTTAGGTTAGGTTGGGTTAGGTTAGGTTAGGTTAGGTTAAGATATGAACCGCGCTAAAACCGCATTAAACAATGTCACTTAGTGAGATACAGTGTTTTTCACCTTTACAAGTTGGGAACTGCGATATCTAATGTGAAAGCGCTTGAAACCGTCGTAATGTTGTAGAAAGCAATGTAAAGTAGCGAGTAAAACGTTTTCTAACGATAGAAGTGCGAAGGTTATGTTAGGTTGAGTTATGTTAGTTTAAGCTAGGTAGCGTCGTGAAACCACCAAAAACGACGTCATCTAACGAGATAGTGTTGTTTTATTGCGAGTACGAAACTGCGATAGGTAAAATGTTGTGAAAGCACACAAAATGGCATGAACAAGCCAAATACTGCGTGTTGTACCGTTACAAGTGCGAAACTGCTATGTTGTGACATTCTCGGTAAAGCGCATGCAAGTATCGTGAAACCTTAAAGAACGATGTCGTTTAGCGAGATACAGCGTTCTGTACTGTAATAAGTTGGTGAGAAACTGTGAGGTCTAGCAAATATCGTAATTGTGAACGAAACAGTGTAATTGAGCGTCTTTAGATACAAGTGCGAATGTTAGGTTAGGTTGACATATCCACCGTCGTAAAACCGCATTAAACAATGTCACTTAGTGAGATGTAGTGTTTTTCAACATTACAAGTCGGGAACTACGATATCTAATGTGAAAGCGCATGAAACCGTCGTAATCTTGAAGAAAACATTGTAAAGTGGCGAGTAAAACGTTTTCTAACGATAGAAGTGCGAAGGTTAGGTTAGGTTAGGTTAGTTTAAGCTAGGTAGCGTCGTGAAACTACCAAAAACGACGTCATCTAACGAGATAGTGTTGTTTTATAGCGAGTATGAAACTGCGATAGGTGAAATGTTGTGAAAGCACACAAAACGGCATGAACAAGCCAAATACTGCGTGTTCTACCGTTACTAGTGCGAAACTGCTATATTGTGATATTCTCGTTAAAGCGCATGCAAGCATCGTGAAACCTTAAAGAACAATGTCATTTAGCGAGATACAGCGTTCTGTACTGCAATAAGTTGGTGAAAAACTGTGAGGTTATGCAAGTATCGTAATTGTGAACGAAACAGTGTAATTGAGCGTATTAAGATACAAGTGCGAATGTTAGGTTAGGTTAAGATATGAATCGTCGTAAAACCGCATTAAACAATGTCAATTACTGAGATGCAGTGTTTTTCACCATTAAAAGTGGGGAACTGCGATATTTAATGTGAAAGCGCTTGCAACCGTCGTTAGGTTAGGTTAGGTTAGGTTAGGTTAGGTTAGGTTAGGTTTGGTTAGGTTAGGTTAGGTTAGGTTAGGTTAGATTAGGTTAGGTTGGGTTGAGTTGGGTTAGGTTAGGTTAGGTTAGGTTGGGTTAGGTTAGGTTAGGTTAGGTTAGGTTAGGTTATGTTAGGTTAGGTTAGGTTACGTTAGGTTAGGTTAGGTTAGGTTACGTTAGGTTAGGTTAGGTTAGGTAAGGATAATTTGGTTAGGTTAGGTAAGGTTAGGTTAGGTTGGGTTGGGTGTTGTTGGGTTGGGTTGGGTTAGGTTGGGTTAGGTTAGGTTAGGTTACGTTAGGTTAGGTTAGGTTACGTAAGGGTGTGTTAGGTTAGGTTAGGTTACATTAGGTTAGGTTAGGTCAGGTAAGGTTAGGTTAGGTTAGGTTACGTTAGGTTAGGTTAAGTTAGGTTAGGTTAGGTTTGGTTAGCTTAGGTTAGGTTAGCTCTGGTTAGGTTAGGTTGGGTTAGGTTGGGTTAGGGTGGGTTGGGTTAAGTTAGTTTAGGTTAGGTTGGGTTAGGTTAGTTTAGGTTAGGTTAGGTTAGGTTAGGTTGGGTTGGGTTGGATTAGGTTAGGTTAGGTTAGGTTAGGTTACGTTAGGTTAAGGTATGAACCGTCGTAAAACCGCATTAAACAATGTCACTTAGTGAGATGCAGTGTTTTTCACCTTTACAAGTTGGGAACTGTGATATCTAATGTGAAAGCGCTTGAAACCATCATAATGTTGTAGAAAGCAATGTAAAGTAGCGAGTAAAACGTTTTCTAACGATAGAAGTGCGAAGGTTATGTTAGGTTGAGTTATGTTAGTTTAAGCTAGGTAGCGTCGTGCAACTACCAAAAACAACGTCATCTAACCAGATAGTGTTGTTTTATTGCGAGTACGAAACTGCGATAGGTGAAATGTTGTGAAAGCACACAAAACGGCATGAACAAGCCAAATACTGCGTGTTGTACCGTTACAAGTGCGAAACTGCTATGTTGTGATATTCTCGTTAAAGCGCATGCAAGCATCGTGAAACCTTAAAGAACGATGTCATTTAGCGAGATACAGCGTTCTGTACTGCAATAAGTTGGTGAAAAACTGTGAGGTTATGCAAATATCCTAATTGTGAACGAAACAGTGTAATAGAGCGTTTTTTAATACAAGTGCGAATGTTAGGTTAGGTTAAGATATGAACCGTCGTAAAACCGCATTAAACAATGTCACTTAGTGAGATGCAGTGTTTTTCACCATTACAAGTCGGGAACTGCGATATCTAATGTGAAAGCGCTTGCAAACGTCGTTAGGTTAGGTTAGGTTGGGTTAGGTTAGGTTAGGTTACGTTAGGTTAGGTTAGGTTAGGTTAGGTTAGGTTAGGTTAGGGTATGTTAGGTAAGGTTTGGTTAGGTTAGGTTAGGTTAGGTTGGGTTAGGTAAGGTTAGGTTAGGTTAAGATACGAACCGCGCTAAAACCGCAATAAACAATGTCACTTAGTGAGATGCTGTGTTTTTCACCATTACAAGTCGGGAACTGCGATATCTAATGTGAAAGCGCATGAAACCGTCGTAATCTTGTAGAAAACATTGTAAAGTTGCGAGTAAAACGTTTTCTAACGATAGAAGTGCGAAGGTTAGCTTGAGTTATGTTAGTTTAAGCTATATAGCGTCGTGAGACCACCAAAAAGGACGTCATCTAACGAGATAGTGTTGTTTTATTGCATGTACGAAACTGCAATAGGTGAAATGTTGTGAATGTACACAAAACGACTTGAACAAGCCAGATACTGCGTGTTGTACCGTTACAAGTGCGAAACTGCTATAATGTGATATTCTCGTTAAAGCGCATGCAAGCATCGTGAAACCTTAAAGAACGATGTCATTTAGCGAGATACAGCGTTCTGTACTGCAATAAGTTGGTGAAAAACTGTGAGGTTATGCAAATATCGTAATTGTGAACGAAACAGTGTAATAGAGCGTTTTTCAATACAAGTACCAATGTTAGGTTAGGTTAAGATATGAACCGTCGTAAAACCGCATTAAACAATGTCACTTAGTGAGATGCAGTGTTTTTCACCATTACAAGTCGGGAACTGCGATATCTAATGTGAAAGCGCTTGCAAACGTCGTTAGGTTAGGTTAGGTTAGGTTAGGTTACGTTAGGTTAGGTTACGTTAGGTTAGGTTTGGTTAGGTTAGGGTAGGTTAGGTTATGTTAGGTTAGGTTGGGTTAGGTTAGGTTAGGTTAGGTTAAGATATGAACCGCGCTAAAACCGCATTAAACAATGTCACTTAGTGAGATACAGTGTTTTTCACCTTTACAAGTTGGGAACTGCGATATCTAATGTGAAAGCGCTTGAAACCGTCGTAATGTTGTAGAAAGCAATGTAAAGTAGCGAGTAAAACGTTTTCTAACGATAGAAGTGCGAAGGTTATGTTAGGTTGAGTTATGTTAGTTTAAGCTAGGTAGCGTCGTGAAACCACCAAAAACGACGTCATCTAACGAGATAGTGTTGTTTTATTGCGAGTACGAAACTGCGATAGGTAAAATGTTGTGAAAGCACACAAAATGGCATGAACAAGCCAAATACTGCGTGTTGTACCGTTACAAGTGCGAAACTGCTATGTTGTGACATTCTCGGTAAAGCGCATGCAAGTATCGTGAAACCTTAAAGAACGATGTCGTTTAGCGAGATACAGCGTTCTGTACTGTAATAAGTTGGTGAGAAACTGTGAGGTCTAGCAAATATCGTAATTGTGAACGAAACAGTGTAATTGAGCGTCTTTAGATACAAGTGCGAATGTTAGGTTAGGTTGACATATCCACCGTCGTAAAACCGCATTAAACAATGTCACTTAGTGAGATGTAGTGTTTTTCAACATTACAAGTCGGGAACTACGATATCTAATGTGAAAGCGCATGAAACCGTCGTAATCTTGAAGAAAACATTGTAAAGTGGCGAGTAAAACGTTTTCTAACGATAGAAGTGCGAAGGTTAGGTTAGGTTAGGTTAGTTTAAGCTTGGTAGCGTCGTGAAACTACCAAAAACGACGTCATCTAACGAGATAGTGTTGTTTTATAGCGAGTATGAAACTGCGATAGGTGAAATGTTGTGAAAGCACACAAAACGGCATGAACAAGCCAAATACTGCGTGTTCTACCGTTACTAGTGCGAAACTGCTATATTGTGATATTCTCGTTAAAGCGCATGCAAGCATCGTGAAACCTTAAAGAACAATGTCATTTAGCGAGATACAGCGTTCTGTACTGCAATAAGTTGGTGAAAAACTGTGAGGTTATGCAAGTATCGTAATTGTGAACGAAACAGTGTAATTGAGCGTATTAAGATACAAGTGCGAATGTTAGGTTAGGTTAAGATATGAATCGTCGTAAAACCGCATTAAACAATGTCAATTACTGAGATGCAGTGTTTTTCACCATTAAAAGTGGGGAACTGCGATATTTAATGTGAAAGCGCTTGCAACCGTCGTTAGGTTAGGTTAGGTTAGGTTAGGTTAGGTTAGGTTAGGTTTGGTTAGGTTAGGTTAGGTTAGGTTAGGTTAGATTAGGTTAGGTTGGGTTGAGTTGGGTTAGGTTAGGTTAGGTTAGGTTGGGTTAGGTTAGGTTAGGTTAGGTTAGGTTAGGTTATGTTAGGTTAGGTTAGGTTACGTTAGGTTAGGTTAGGTTAGGTTACGTTAGGTTAGGTTAGGTTAGGTAAGGATAATTTGGTTAGGTTAGGTAAGGTTAGGTTAGGTTGGGTTGGGTGTTGTTGGGTTGGGTTGGGTTAGGTTGGGTTAGGTTAGGTTAGGTTACGTTAGGTTAGGTTAGGTTACGTAAGGGTGTGTTAGGTTAGGTTAGGTTACATTAGGTTAGGTTAGGTCAGGTAAGGTTAGGTTAGGTTAGGTTACGTTAGGTTAGGTTAAGTTAGGTTAGGTTAGGTTTGGTTAGCTTAGGTTAGGTTAGCTCTGGTTAGGTTAGGTTGGGTTAGGTTGGGTTAGGGTGGGTTGGGTTAAGTTAGTTTAGGTTAGGTTGGGTTAGGTTAGTTTAGGTTAGGTTAGGTTAGGTTAGGTTGGGTTGGGTTGGATTAGGTTAGGTTAGGTTAGGTTAGGTTACGTTAGGTTAAGGTATGAACCGTCGTAAAACCGCATTAAACAATGTCACTTAGTGAGATGCAGTGTTTTTCACCTTTACAAGTTGGGAACTGTGATATCTAATGTGAAAGCGCTTGAAACCATCATAATGTTGTAGAAAGCAATGTAAAGTAGCGAGTAAAACGTTTTCTAACGATAGAAGTGCGAAGGTTATGTTAGGTTGAGTTATGTTAGTTTAAGCTAGGTAGCGTCGTGCAACTACCAAAAACAACGTCATCTAACCAGATAGTGTTGTTTTATTGCGAGTACGAAACTGCGATAGGTGAAATGTTGTGAAAGCACACAAAACGGCATGAACAAGCCAAATACTGCGTGTTGTACCGTTACAAGTGCGAAACTGCTATGTTGTGATATTCTCGTTAAAGCGCATGCAAGCATCGTGAAACCTTAAAGAACGATGTCATTTAGCGAGATACAGCGTTCTGTACTGCAATAAGTTGGTGAAAAACTGTGAGGTGTTGCAAATATCCTAATTGTGAACGAAACAGTGTAATAGAGCGTTTTTAATACAAGTGCGAATGTTAGGTTAGGTTAAGATATGAACCGTCGTAAAACCGCATTAAACAATGTCACTTAGTGAGATGCAGTGTTTTTCACCATTACAAGTCGGGAACTGCGATATCTAATGTGAAAGCGCTTGCAAACGTCGTTAGGTTAGGTTAGGTTGGGTTAGGTTAGGTTAGGTTAGGTTACGTTAGGTTAGGTTAGGTTAGGTTAGGTTAGGTTAGGTTAGGGTATGTTAGGTAAGGTTTGGTTAGGTTAGGTTAGGTTAGGTTGGGTTAGGTAAGGTTAGGTTAGGTTAAGATACGAACCGCGCTAAAACCGCAATAAACAATGTCACTTAGTGAGATGCTGTGTTTTTCACCATTACAAGTCGGGAACTGCGATATCTAATGTGAAAGCGCATGAAACCGTCGTAATCTTGTAGAAAACATTGTAAAGTAGCGAATAAAACGTTTTCTAACGATAGAAGTGCGAAGGTTCTGTTAGTTTGAGCTAGGTAGCGTCGTGAGACCACCAAAAAGGACGTGATCTAACGAGATAGTGTTGTTTTATTGCATGTACGAAACTGCAATAGGTGAAATGTTGTGAATGTACACAAAACGACTTGAACAAGCCAGATACTGCGTGTTGTACCGTTACAAGTGCGAAACTGCTATAATGTGATATTCTCGTTAAAGCGCATGAAGCATCGTGAAACCTTAAAGAACGATGTCATTTAGCGAGATACAGCGTTCTGTACTGCAATAAGTTGGTGAAAAACTGTGAGGTTATGCAAATATCGTAATTGTGAACGAAACAGTGTAATAGAGCGTTTTTCAATACAAGTACGAATGTTAGGTTAGGTTAAGATATGAACCGTCGTAAAACCGCATTAAACAATGTCACTTAGTGAGATGCAGTGTTTTTCACCATTACAAGTCGGGAACTGCGATATCTAATGTGAAAGCGCTTGCAAACGTCGTTAGGTTAGGTTAGGTTAGGTTACGTTAGGTTAGGTTTGGTTAGGTTAGGTTAGGTTAGGTTAGGTTAGGTTATGTTAGGTTAGGTTGGGTTAGGTTAGGTTAGGTTAGGTTAGGTTAAGATATGAACCGCGCTAAAACCGCATTAAACAATGTCACTTAGTGAGATGCAGTGTTTTTCACCTTTACAAGTTGGGAACTGCGATATCTAATGTGAAAGTGCTTGAAGCCGTCGTAATGTTGTAGAAAGCAATGTAAAGTAGCGAGTAAAACGTTTTCTAACGATAGAAGTGTGAATGTTATGTTAGGTTGAGTTATGTTAGTTTAAGCTAGGTAGCGTCGTGAAACCACCAAAAACGACGTCATCTAACGAGATAGTGTTGTTTTATTGCGAGTACGAAACTGCGATAGGTAAAATGTTGTGAAAGCACACAAAATGGCATGAACAAGCCAAATACTCGTGTTGTACCGTTACAAGTGCGAAACTGCTATGTTGTGACATTCTCGGTAAAGCGCATGCAAGTATCGTGAAACCTTAAAGAACGATGTCGTTTAGCGAGATACAGCGTTCTGTACTGTAATAAGTTGGTGAGAAACTGTGAGGTTATGCAAGTATCGTAATTGTGAACAAAACAGTGTAATAGAGGGTTTTTTAATACAAGTGCGAATGTTAGGTTAGGTTAAGATATGAACCGTCGTAAAACCGCATTAAACAATGTCACTTAGTGAGATGCAGTGTTTTTCACCATTACAAGTCGGGAACTGCGATATCTAATGTGAAAGCGCTTGCAAACGTCGTTAGGTTAGGTTAGGTTAGGTTAGGTTAGGTTAGGTTAGGTTACGTTAGGTTAGGTTAGGTTAGGTTACGTTAGGTTAGGTTAGGTTAGGTAAGGATAATTTGGTTAGGTTAGGTAAGGTTAGGTTAGGTTAGGTTAGGTTGGGTTGGATGTTGTTGGGTTGGGTTGGGTTGGGTTAGGTTGGGTTAGGTTAGGTTAGGTTACGTTAGGTTAGGTTAGGTTACGTTAGGTTAGGTTAGGTTAAGTTAGGTTAGGTTAGGTTAGGTTAGGTTGGGTTGGGTTAGGTTGGGTTAGGTTAGGTTAGGTTAGGTTAGGTTGGGTTAGGTTAGTTTAGGTTAGGTTGGGTTGGGTTGGGTTAGGTTAGGTTAGGTTAGGTAAGGTTAGGTTAGGTTAGGTTAGGTTAAGGTATGAACCGTCGTAACCGCATTAAACAATGTCACTTAGTGAGATGCAGTGTTTTTCACCTTTACAAGTTGGGAACTGTGATATCTAATGTGAAAGCGCTTGAAACCGTCGTAATGTTGTAGAAAGCAATGTAAAGTAGCGAGTAAAACGTTTTCTAACGATAGAAGTGCGAAGGTCATGTTAGGTTGAGTTATGTTAGTTTAAGCTAGGTAGCGTCATGAAACTACCAAAAACAACGTCATCTAACGAGATAGTGTTGTTTTATTGCGAGTACGAAACTGCGATAGGTGAAATGTTGTGAAAGCACACAAAACGGCATGAACAAGCCAAATACTGCGTGTTGTACCGTTACAAGTGCGAAACTGCTATGTTGTGATATTCTCGTTAAAGCGCATGCAAGCATCGTGAAACCTTAAAGAACGATTTCATTTAGCGAGATACAGCGTTCTGTACTGCAATAAGTTGGTGAAAAACTGTGAGGTTATGCAAATATCCTAATTGTGAACGAAACAGTGTAATAGAGCGTTTTTTAATACAAGTGCGAATGTTAGGTTAGGTTAAGATATGAACCGTCGTAAAACCGCATTAAACAATGTCACTTAGTGAGATGCAGTGTTTTTCACCATTACAAGTCGGGAACTGCGATATCTAATGTGAAAGCGCTTGCAAACGTCGTTAGGTTAGGTTAGGTTAGGTTAGGTTAGGTTAGGTTAGGTTACGTTAGGTTAGGTTAGGTTAGGTTTGGTTAGGTTAGGTTAGGTTAGGTTAGGTTAGGGTATGTTAGGTAAGGTTTGGTTAGGTTAGGTTAGGTTGGTTTAGGTAAGGTTAGGTTAGGTTAAGATATGAACCACGCTAAAACCGCATTAAACAATGTCACTTAGTGAGATGCTGTGTTTTTCACCATTACAAGTCGGGAACTGCGATATCTAATGTGAAAGCGCATGAAACCGTCGTAATCTTGTAGAAAACATTGTAAAGTAGCGAATAAAACGTTTTCTAACGATAGAAGTGCGAAGGTTTGGTTAGTTTGAGCTAGGTAGCGTCGTGAAACCACCAAAAACGATGTCATCTAACGAGATAGTGTTGTTTTATTGCGAGTACGAAACT
The DNA here is from genome assembly GCF_043290135.1 of Rhipicephalus microplus. Taxonomy (NCBI): domain Eukaryota; kingdom Metazoa; phylum Arthropoda; class Arachnida; order Ixodida; family Ixodidae; genus Rhipicephalus; species Rhipicephalus microplus. The sequence continues at coordinate 386,327 of NW_027464606.1, forward strand.
GCGATAGGTGAAATATTGGGAAAGCACACAAAATGGCATGAACTAGCCAGATACTGCGTCTTGTGCCGTTACAAGTGCGAAACTGCTTGATTGTGATATTCTCGTTAAAGCGCATGCAAGTATCGTGAAACCTTAAAGAATGATGTCATTTAGCGAGATACAGCGTTCTGTACTGTAATAAGTTGGTTAGAAACTGTGAGGTCAAGCAAATATCGTAATTGTGAACAAAACAGTGAAATTGAGGGTATTTAGATACAAGTGCGAATGTTAGGTTAGGTTGAGATATCAACCGTCGTAAAACCGCATTAAACAATGTCACTTAGTGAGATGTGTTTTTCAACATTACAAGTCGGGAACTACGATATCTAACGTGAAAGCGCATGAAACCGTCGTAATCTTGTAGAAAACATTGTAAAGTTGCGAGTAAAACGTTTTCTAACGATAGAAGTGCGAAGGTTAGCTTGAGTTATGTTAGTTTAAGCTATATAGCGTCGTGAGACCACCAAAAAGGACGTCATCTAACGAGATAGTGTTGTTTTATTGCATGTACGAAACTGCAATAGGTGAAATGTTGTGAATGTACACAAAACGACTTGAACAAGCCAGATACTGCGTGTTGTACCGTTACAAGTGCGAAACTGCTATAATGTGATATTCTCGTTAAAGCGCATGCAAGCATCGTGAAACCTTAAAGAACGATGTCATTTAGCGAGATACAGCGTTCTGTACTGCAATAAGTTGGTGAAAAACTGTGAGGTTATGCAAATATCGTAATTGTGAACGAAACAGTGTAATAGAGCGTTTTTCAATACAAGTACCAATGTTAGGTTAGGTTAAGATATGAACCGTCGTAAAACCGCATTAAACAATGTCACTTAGTGAGATGCAGTGTTTTTCACCATTACAAGTCGGGAACTGCGATATCTAATGTGAAAGCGCTTGCAAACGTCGTTAGGTTAGGTTAGGTTAGGTTAGGTTAGGTTAGGTTACGTTAGGTTAGGTTTGGTTAGGTTAGGTTAGGTTAGGTTATGTTAGGTTAGGTTGGGTTAGGTTAGGTTAGGTTAGGTTAAGATATGAACCGCGCTAAAACCGCATTAAACAATGTCACTTAGTGAGATGCAGTGTTTTTCACCTTTACAAGTTGGGAACTGCGATATCTAATGTGAAAGCGCTTGAAACCGTCGTAATGTTGTAGAAAGCAATGTAAAGTAGCGAGTAAAACGTTTTCTAACGATAGAAGTGCGAAGGTTATGTTAGGTTGAGTTATGTTAGTTTAAGCTAGGTAGCGTCGTGAAACCACCAAAAACGACGTCATCTAACGAGATAGTGTTGTTTTATTGCGAGTACGAAACTGCGATAGGTAAAATGTTGTGAAAGCACACAAAATGGCATGAACAAGCCAAATACTGCGTGTTGTACCGTTACAAGTGCGAAACTGCTATGTTGTGACATTCTCGGTAAAGCGCATGCAAGTATCGTGAAACCTTAAAGAACGATGTCGTTTAGCGAGATACAGCGTTCTGTACTGTAATAAGTTGGTGAGAAACTGTGAGGTCTAGCAAATATCGTAATTGTGAACGAAACAGTGTAATTGAGCGTCTTTAGATACAAGTGCGAATGTTAGGTTAGGTTGACATATCAACCGTCGTAAAACCGCATTAAACAATGTCACTTAGTGAGATGTAGTGTTTTTCAAAATTACAAGTCGGGAACTACGATATCTAATGTGAAAGCGCATGAAACCGTCGTAATCTTGTAGAAAACATTGTAAAGTGGCGAGTAAAACGTTTTCTAACGATAGAAGTGCGAAGGTTAGGTTAGGTTAGGTTAGTTTAAGCTAGGTAGCGTCGTGAAACTACCAAAAACGACGTCATCTAACGAGATAGTGTTGTTTTATAGCGAGTATTAAACTGCGATAGGTGAAATGTTGTGAAAGCACACAAAACGGCATGAACAAGCCAAATACTGCGTGTTCTACCGTTACTAGTGCGAAACTGCTATATTGTGATATTCTCGTTAAAGCGCATGCAAGCATCGTGAAACCTTAAAGAACAATGTCATTTAGCGAGATACAGCGTTCTGTACTGCAATAAGTTGGTGAAAAACTGTGAGGTTATGCAAGTATCGTAATTGTGAACGAAACAGTGTAATTGAGCGTATTAAGATACAAGTGCGAATGTTTGGTTAGGTTAAGATATGAACCGTCGTAAAACCGCATTAAACAATGTCAATTACTGAGATGCAGTGTTTTTCACCATTAAAAGTGGGGAACTGCGATATTTAATGTGAAAGCGCTTGCAACCGTCGTTAGGTTAGGTTAGGTTAGGTTAGGTTAGGTTTGGTTAGGTTAGGTTAGGTTATGTTAGGTTAGATTAGGTTAGGTTGGGTTGAGTTGGGTTAGGTTAGGTTAGGTTAGGTTGGGTTAGGTTAGGTTAGGTTAGGTTAGGTTATGTTAGGTTAGGTTAGGTTACGTTAGGTTAGGTTAGGTTAGGTTACGTTAGGTTAGGTTAGGTTAGGTAAGGATAATTTGGTTAGGTTAGGTAAGGTTAGGTTAGGTTGGGTTGGGTGTTGTTGGGTTGGGTTGGGTTAGGTTGGGTTAGGTTAGGTTAGGTTACGTTAGGTTAGGTTAGGTTACGTTAGGTTATGTTAGGTTAGGTTAGGTTACAATAGGTTAGGTTAGGTCAGGTAAGGTTAGGTTACGTTAGAATAGGTTAGGTTAGGTTAGGTTACGTTAGGTTAGGTTAAGTTAGGTTAGGTTGGGTTTGGTTAGCTTAGGTTAGGTTAGCTCAGGTTAGGTTAGGTTGGGTTAGGTTGGGTTAGGGTGGGTTGGGTTAGGTTAGTTTAGGTTAGGTTGGGTTAGGTTAGTTTAGGTTAGGATAGGTTAGGTTAGGTTGGTTTGGGTTGGATTAGGTTAGGTTAGGTTAGGTTAGGTTACGTTAGGTTAAGGTATGAACCGTCGTAAAACCGCATTAAACAATGTCACTTAGTGAGATGCAGTGTTTTTCACCTTTACAAGTTGGGAACTGTGATATCTAATGTGAAAGCGCTTGAAACCATCATAATGTTGTAGAAAGCAATGTAAAGTAGCGAGTAAAACGTTTTCTAACGATAGAAGTGCGAAGGTTATGTTAGGTTGAGTTATGTTAGTTTAAGCTAGGTAGCGTCGTGCAACTACCAAAAACAACGTCATCTAACGAGAGAGTGTTGTTTTATTGCGAGTACGAAACTGCGATAGGTGAAATGTTGTGAAAGCACACAAAACGGCATGAACAAGCCAAATACTGCGTGTTGTACCGTTACAAGTGCGAAACTGCTATGTTGTGATATTCTCGTTAAAGCGCATGCAAGCATCGTGAAACCTTAAAGAACGATGTCATTTAGCGAGATACAGCGTTCTGTACTGCAATGAGTTGGTGAAAAACTGTGAGGTTATGCAAATATCCTAATATTGAACGAAACAGTGTAATAGAGCGTTTTTTAATACAAGTGCGAATGTTAGGTTAGGTTAAGATATGAACCGTCGTAAAACCGCATTAAACAATGTCACTTAGTGAGATGCAGTGTTTTTCACCATTACAAGTCGGGAACTGCGATATCTAATGTGAAAGCGCTTGCAAACGTCGTTAGGTTAGGTTAGGTTGGGTTAGGTTAGGTTAGGTTAGGTTACGTTAGGTTAGGTTAGGTTAGGTTAGGTTAGGTTAGGTTAGGGTATGTTAGGTAAGGTTTGGTTAGGTTAGGTTAGGTTAGGTTGGGTTAGGTAAGGTTAGGTTAGGTTAAGATATGAACCGTCGTAAAACCGCATTAAACAATGTCACTTAGTGAGATGCTGTGTTTTTCACCATTACAAGTCGGGAACTGCGATATCTAATGTGAAAGCGCATGAAACCGTCGTAATCTTGTAGAAAACATTGTAAAGTAGCGAATAAAACGTTTTCTAACGATAGAAGTGCGAAGGTTCTGTTAGTTTGAGCTAGGTAGCGTCGTGAAACCACCAAAAACGATGTCATCTAACGAGATAGAGTGGTTTTATTGCGAGTACGAAACTGCGATAGGTGAAATATTGGGAAAGCACACAAAATGGCATTAACTAGCCAGATACTGCGTCTTGTGCCGTTACAAGTGCGAAACTGCTTTATTGTGATATTGTCGTTAAAGCGCATGCAAGTATCGTGAAACCTTAAAGAACGATGTCATTTAGCGAGATACAGCGTTCTGTACTGTAATAAGTTGGTGAGAAACTGTGAGGTCAAGCAAATATCGTATATGTGAACGAAACAGTGTAATTGAGCGTATTTAGATACAAGTGCGAATGTTAGGTTAGGTTGAGATATCAACCGTCGTAAAACCGCATTAAACAATGTCACTTAGTGAGATGTAGTGTTTTTCAACATTACAAGTCGGGAACTACGATATCTAATGTGAAAGCGCATAAAACCGTCGTAATCTTGTAGAAAACATTGTAAAGTTGCGAGTAAAACGTTTTCTAACGATAGAAGTGCGAAGGTTAGCTTGAGTTATGTTAGTTTAAGCTATATAGCGTCGTGAGACCACCAAAAAGGACGTGATCTAACGAGATAGTGTTGTTTTATTGCATGTACGAAACTGCAATAGGTGAAATGTTGTGAATGTACACAAAACGACTTGAACAAGCCAGATACTGCGTGTTGTACCGTTACAAGTGCGAAACTGCTATAATGTGATATTCTCGTTAAAGCGCATGAAGCATCGTGAAACCTTAAAGAACGATGTCATTTAGCGAGATACAGCGTTCTGTACTGCAATAAGTTGGTGAAAAACTGTGAGGTTATGCAAATATCGTAATTGTGAACGAAACAGTGTAATAGAGCGTTTTTCAATACAAGTACCAATGTTAGTTAGGTTAGGTTAAGATATGAACCGTCGTAAAACCGCATTAAACAATGTCACTTAGTGAGATGCAGTGTTTTTCACCATTACAAGTCGGGAACTGCGATATCTAATGTGAAAGCGCTTGAAACCGTCGTAATGTTGTAGAAAGCAATGTAAAGTAGCGAGTAAAACGTTTTCTAACGATAGAAGTGCGAAGGTCATGTTAGGTTGAGTTATGTTAGTTTAAGCTAGGTAGCGTCATGAAACTACCAAAAACAACGTCATCTAACGAGATAGTGTTGTTTTATTGCGAGTACGAAACTGCGATAGGTGAAATGTTGTGAAAGCACACAAAACGGCATGAACAAGCCAAATACTGCGTGTTGTACCGTTACAAGTGCGAAACTGCTATGTTGTGATATTCTCGTTAAAGCGCATGCAAGCATCGTGAAACCTTAAAGAACGATTTCATTTAGCGAGATACAGCGTTCTGTACTGTAATAAGTTGGTGAGAAACTGTGAGGTCTAGCAAATATCGTAATTGTGAACGAAACAGTGTAATTGAGCGTCTTTAGATACAAGTGCGAATGTTAGGTTAGGTTGACATATCAACCGTCGTAAAACCGCATTAAACAATGTCACTTAGTGAGATGTAGTGTTTTTCAAAATTACAAGTCGGGAACTACGATATCTAATGTGAAAGCGCATGAAACCGTCGTAATCTTGTAGAAAACATTGTAAAGTGGCGAGTAAAACGTTTTCTAACGATAGAAGTGCGAAGGTTAGGTTAGGTTAGGTTAGTTTAAGCTAGGTAGCGTCGTGAAACTACCAAAAACGACGTCATCTAACGAGATAGTGTTGTTTTATAGCGAGTATTAAACTGCGATAGGTGAAATGTTGTGAAAGCACACAAAACGGCATGAACAAGCCAAATACTGCGTGTTCTACCGTTACTAGTGCGAAACTGCTATATTGTGATATTCTCGTTAAAGCGCATGCAAGCATCGTGAAACCTTAAAGAACAATGTCATTTAGCGAGATACAGCGTTCTGTACTGCAATAAGTTGGTGAAAAACTGTGAGGTTATGCAAGTATCGTAATTGTGAACGAAACAGTGTAATTGAGCGTATTAAGATACAAGTGCGAATGTTTGGTTAGGTTAAGATATGAACCGTCGTAAAACCGCATTAAACAATGTCAATTACTGAGATGCAGTGTTTTTCACCATTAAAAGTGGGGAACTGCGATATTTAATGTGAAAGCGCTTGCAACCGTCGTTAGGTTAGGTTAGGTTAGGTTAGGTTAGGTTTGGTTAGGTTAGGTTAGGTTATGTTAGGTTAGATTAGGTTAGGTTGGGTTGAGTTGGGTTAGGTTAGGTTAGGTTAGGTTGGGTTAGGTTAGGTTAGGTTAGGTTAGGTTATGTTAGGTTAGGTTAGGTTACGTTAGGTTAGGTTAGGTTAGGTTACGTTAGGTTAGGTTAGGTTAGGTAAGGATAATTTGGTTAGGTTAGGTAAGGTTAGGTTAGGTTGGGTTGGGTGTTGTTGGGTTGGGTTGGGTTAGGTTGGGTTAGGTTAGGTTAGGTTACGTTAGGTTAGGTTAGGTTACGTTAGGTTATGTTAGGTTAGGTTAGGTTACAATAGGTTAGGTTAGGTCAGGTAAGGTTAGGTTACGTTAGAATAGGTTAGGTTAGGTTAGGTTACGTTAGGTTAGGTTAAGTTAGGTTAGGTTGGGTTTGGTTAGCTTAGGTTAGGTTAGCTCAGGTTAGGTTAGGTTGGGTTAGGTTGGGTTAGGGTGGGTTGGGTTAGGTTAGTTTAGGTTAGGTTGGGTTAGGTTAGTTTAGGTTAGGATAGGTTAGGTTAGGTTGGGTTGGGTTGGATTAGGTTAGGTTAGGTTAGGTTAGGTTACGTTAGGTTAAGGTATGAACCGTCGTAAAACCGCATTAAACAATGTCACTTAGTGAGATGCAGTGTTTTTCACCTTTACAAGTTGGGAACTGTGATATCTAATGTGAAAGCGCTTGAAACCATCATAATGTTGTAGAAAGCAATGTAAAGTAGCGAGTAAAACGTTTTCTAACGATAGAAGTGCGAAGGTTATGTTAGGTTGAGTTATGTTAGTTTAAGCTAGGTAGCGTCGTGCAACTACCAAAAACAACGTCATCTAACGAGAGAGTGTTGTTTTATTGCGAGTACGAAACTGCGATAGGTGAAATGTTGTGAAAGCACACAAAACGGCATGAACAAGCCAAATACTGCGTGTTGTACCGTTACAAGTGCGAAACTGCTATGTTGTGATATTCTCGTTAAAGCGCATGCAAGCATCGTGAAACCTTAAAGAACGATGTCATTTAGCGAGATACAGCGTTCTGTACTGCAATGAGTTGGTGAAAAACTGTGAGGTTATGCAAATATCCTAATATTGAACGAAACAGTGTAATAGAGCGTTTTTTAATACAAGTGCGAATGTTAGGTTAGGTTAAGATATGAACCGTCGTAAAACCGCATTAAACAATGTCACTTAGTGAGATGCAGTGTTTTTCACCATTACAAGTCGGGAACTGCGATATCTAATGTGAAAGCGCTTGCAAACGTCGTTAGGTTAGGTTAGGTTGGGTTAGGTTAGGTTAGGTTAGGTTACGTTAGGTTAGGTTAGGTTAGGTTAGGTTAGGTTAGGTTAGGGTATGTTAGGTAAGGTTTGGTTAGGTTAGGTTAGGTTAGGTTGGGTTAGGTAAGGTTAGGTTAGGTTAAGATATGAACCGTCGTAAAACCGCATTAAACAATGTCACTTAGTGAGATGCTGTGTTTTTCACCATTACAAGTCGGGAACTGCGATATCTAATGTGAAAGCGCATGAAACCGTCGTAATCTTGTAGAAAACATTGTAAAGTAGCGAATAAAACGTTTTCTAACGATAGAAGTGCGAAGGTTCTGTTAGTTTGAGCTAGGTAGCGTCGTGAAACCACCAAAAACGATGTCATCTAACGAGATAGAGTGGTTTTATTGCGAGTACGAAACTGCGATAGGTGAAATATTGGGAAAGCACACAAAATGGCATTAACTAGCCAGATACTGCGTCTTGTGCCGTTACAAGTGCGAAACTGCTTTATTGTGATATTGTCGTTAAAGCGCATGCAAGTATCGTGAAACCTTAAAGAACGATGTCATTTAGCGAGATACAGCGTTCTGTACTGTAATAAGTTGGTGAGAAACTGTGAGGTCAAGCAAATATCGTATATGTGAACGAAACAGTGTAATTGAGCGTATTTAGATACAAGTGCGAATGTTAGGTTAGGTTGAGATATCAACCGTCGTAAAACCGCATTAAACAATGTCACTTAGTGAGATGTAGTGTTTTTCAACATTACAAGTCGGGAACTACGATATCTAATGTGAAAGCGCATAAAACCGTCGTAATCTTGTAGAAAACATTGTAAAGTTGCGAGTAAAACGTTTTCTAACGATAGAAGTGCGAAGGTTAGCTTGAGTTATGTTAGTTTAAGCTATATAGCGTCGTGAGACCACCAAAAAGGACGTGATCTAACGAGATAGTGTTGTTTTATTGCATGTACGAAACTGCAATAGGTGAAATGTTGTGAATGTACACAAAACGACTTGAACAAGCCAGATACTGCGTGTTGTACCGTTACAAGTGCGAAACTGCTATAATGTGATATTCTCGTTAAAGCGCATGAAGCATCGTGAAACCTTAAAGAACGATGTCATTTAGCGAGATACAGCGTTCTGTACTGCAATAAGTTGGTGAAAAACTGTGAGGTTATGCAAATATCGTAATTGTGAACGAAACAGTGTAATAGAGCGTTTTTCAATACAAGTACCAATGTTAGTTAGGTTAGGTTAAGATATGAACCGTCGTAAAACCGCATTAAACAATGTCACTTAGTGAGATGCAGTGTTTTTCACCATTACAAGTCGGGAACTGCGATATCTAATGTGAAAGCGCTTGAAACCGTCGTAATGTTGTAGAAAGCAATGTAAAGTAGCGAGTAAAACGTTTTCTAACGATAGAAGTGCGAAGGTCATGTTAGGTTGAGTTATGTTAGTTTAAGCTAGGTAGCGTCATGAAACTACCAAAAACAACGTCATCTAACGAGATAGTGTTGTTTTATTGCGAGTACGAAACTGCGATAGGTGAAATGTTGTGAAAGCACACAAAACGGCATGAACAAGCCAAATACTGCGTGTTGTACCGTTACAAGTGCGAAACTGCTATGTTGTGATATTCTCGTTAAAGCGCATGCAAGCATCGTGAAACCTTAAAGAACGATTTCATTTAGCGAGATACAGCGTTCTGTACTGCAATAAGTTGGTGAAAAACTGTGAGGTTATGCAAATATCCTAATTGTGAACGAAACAGTGTAATAGAGCGTTTTTTAATACAAGTGCGAATGTTAGGTTAGGTTAAGATATGAACCGTCGTAAAACCGCATTAAACAATGTCACTTAGTGAGATGCAGTGTTTTTCACCATTACAAGTCGGGAACTGCGATATCTAATGTGAAAGCGCTTGCAAACGTCGTTAGGTTAGGTTAGGTTAGGTTAGGTTAGGTTAGGTTAGGTTACGTTAGGTTAGGTTAGGTTAGGTTAGGTTAGGGTATGTTAGGTAAGGTTTGGTTAGGTTAGGTTAGGTTAGGTTGGTTTAGGTAAGGTTAGGTTAGGTTAAGATATGAACCGCGCTAAAACCGCATTAAACAATGTCACTTAGTGAGATGCTGTGTTTTTCACCATTACAAGTCGGGAACTGCGATATCTAATGTGAAAGCGCATGAAACCGTCGTAATCTTGTAGAAAACATTGTAAAGTAGCGAATAAAACGTTTTCTAACGATAGAAGTGCGAAGGTTCGGTTAGTTTGAGCTAGGTAGCGTCGTGAAACCACCAAAAACGATGTCATCTAACGAGATAGTGTTGTTTTATTGCGAGTACGTAACTGCGATAGGTGAAATATTGGGAAAGCACACAAAATGGCATGAACTAGCCAGATACTGCGTCTTGTGCCGTTACAAGTGCGAAACTGCTTTATTGTGATATTCTCGTTAAAGCGCATGCAAGTATCGTGAAACCTTAAAGAACGATGTCATTTAGCGAGATACAGCGTTCTGTACTGTAATAAGTTGGTGAGAAACTGTGAGGTCAAGCAAATATCGTAATTGTGAACGAAACAGTGTAATTGAGCGTATTTAGATACAAGTGCGAGTGTTAGGTTAGGTTGAGATATCAACCGTCGTAAAACCGCATTAAACAATGTCACTTAGTGAGATGTAGTGTTTTTCAACATTACAAGTCGGGAACTACGATATCTAGTGTGAAAGCGCATGAAACCGTCGTAATCTTGTAGAAAACATTGTAAAGTTGCGAGTAAAACGTTTTCTAACGATATAAGTGCGAAGGTTAGCTTGAGTTATGTTAGTTCAAGCTATATAGCGTCGTGAGACCACCAAAAAGGACGTCATCTAACGAGATAGTGTTGTTTTATTGCATGTACGAAACTGCAATAGGTGAAATGTTGTGAATGTACACAAAACGACTTGAACAAGCCAGATACTGCGTGTTGTACCGTTACAAGTGCGAAACTGCTATAATGTGATATTCTCGTTAAAGCGCATGCAAGCATCGTGAAACCTTAAAGAACGATGTCATTTAGCGAGATACAGCGTTCTGTACTGCAATAAGTTGGTGAAAAACTGTGAGGTTATGCAAATATCGTAATTGTGAACGAAACAGTGTAATAGAGCGTTTTTCAATACAAGTACCAATGTTAGGTTAGGTTAAGATATGAACCGTCGTAAAACCGCATTAAACAATGTCACTTAGTGAGATGCAGTGTTTTTCACCATTACAAGTCGGGAACTGCGATATCTAATGTGAAAGCGTTGCAAACGTCGTTAGGTTAGGTTAGGTTAGGTTAGGTTAGGTTACGTTAGGTTAGGTTTGGTTAGGTTAGGTTAGGTTAGGTTTTGTTAGGTTAGGTTGGGTTAGGTTAGGTTAGGTTAGGTTAAGATATGAACCGCGATAAAACCGCATTAAACAATGTCACTTAGTGAGATGCAGTGTTTTTCACCTTTACAAGTTGGGAACTGCGATATCTAATGTGAAAGCGCTTGAAACCGTCGTAATGTTGTAGAAAGCAATGTAAAGTAGCGAGTAAAACGTTTTCTAACGATAGAAGTGCGAAGGTTATGTTAGGTTGAGTTATGTTAGTTTAAGCTAGGTAGCGTCGTGAAACCACCAAAAACGACGTCATCTAACGAGATAGTGTTGTTTTATTGCGAGTACGAAACTGCGATAGGTAAAATGTTGTGAAAGCACACAAAATGGCATGAACAAGCCAAATACTTCGTGTTGTACCGTTACAAGTGCGAAACTGCTATGTTGTGACATTCTCGGTAAAGCGCATGCAAGTATCGTGAAACCTTAAAGAACGATGTCGTTTAGCGAGATACAGCGTTCTGTACTGTAATAAGTTGGTGAGAAACTGTGAGGTCTAGCAAATATCGTAATTGTGAACGAAACAGTGTAATTGAGCGTCTTTAGATACAAGTGCGAATGTTAGGTTAGGTTGACATATCAACCGTCGTAAAACCGCATTAAACAATGTCACTTAGTGAGATGTAGTGTTTTTCAACATTACAAGTCGGGAACTACGATATCTAATGTGAAAGCGCATGAAACCGTCGTAATCTTGTGGAAAACATTGTAAAGTGGCGAGTAAAACGTTTTCTAACGATAGAAGTGCGAAGGTTAGGTTAGGTTAGGTTAATTTAAGCTAGGTAGCGTCGTGAAACTACCAAAAACGACGTCATCTAACGAGATAGTGTTGTTTTATAGCGAGTATTAAACTGCGATAGGTGAAATGTTGTGAAAGCACACAAAACGTCATGAACAAGCCAAATACTGCGTGTTCTACCGTTACAAGTGCGAAACTGCTATATTGTGATATTCTCGTTAAAGCGCATGCAAGCATCGTGAAACCTTGAAGAACAATGTCATTTAGCGAGATACAGCGTTCTGTACTGCAATAAGTTGGTGAAAAACTGTGAGGTTATGCAAGTATCGTAATTGTGAAAAAATTAGTGTAATAGAGCGTTTTTAGATACAAGTGCGAATGTTAGGTTAGGTTAAGATATGAACCGTCGTAAAACCGCATTAAACAATGTCAATTACTGAGATGCAGTGTTTTTCACCATTAAAAGTGGGGAACTGCGATATTTAATGTGAAAGCGCTTGCAACCGTCGTTAGGTTAGGTTAGGTTAGGTTAGGTTAGGTTAGGTTAGGTTACGTTAGGTTAGGTTTGGTTAGGTTAGGTTAGGTTAGGTTATGTTAGGTTAGGTTGGGTTAGGTTAGGTTAGGTTAGGTTAGGTTACGTTAGGTTAGGTTAGGTTACGTTAGGTTAGGTTAGGTTAGGTTACGTTAGGTTAGGTTAGGTTAGGTTACGTTAGGTTAGGTTAGGTTAGGTAAGGATAATTTGGTTAGGTTAGGTAAGGTTAGGTTAGGTTGGGTTGGGTGTTGTTGGGTTGGGTTGGGTTGGGCTAGGTTGGGTTAGGTTAGGTTAGGTTACGTTAGGTTAGGTTAGGTTAGGTTACGTTAGGTTATGTTAGGTTAGGTTAGGTTACGTTAGGTTAGGTTAGGTCAGGTAAGGTTAGGTTACGTTAGAATAGGTTAGGTTAGGTTAGGTTACGTTAGGTTAGGTTAAGTTAGGTTAGGTTAGGTTTGGTTAGCTTAGGTTAGGTTAGCTTAGGTTAGGTTAGGTTGGGTTAGGTTGGGTTAGGTTGGGTTGGGTTAGGTTAGGTTAGGTTAGGTTGGGTTAGGTTAGTTTAGGTTAGGTTAGGTTAGGTTGGGTTGGGTTGGGTTAGGTTAGGTTAGGTTAGGTTAGGTTACGTTAGGTTAAGGTATGAACCGTCGTAAAACCGCATTAAACAATGTCACTTAGTGAGATGCAGTGTTTATCACCTTTACAAGTTGGGAACTGTGATATCTAATGTGAAAGCGCTTGAAACCATCATAATGTTGTAGAAAGCAATGTAAAGTAGCGAGTAAAACGTTTTCTAACGATAGAAGTGCGAAGGTTATGTTAGGTTGAGTTATGTTAGTTTAAGCTAGGTAGCGTCGTGCAACTACCAAAAACAACGTCATCTAACGAGATAGTGTTGTTTTATTGCGAGTACGAAACTGCGATAGGTGAAATGTGTTGAAAGCACACAAAACGGCATGAACAAGCCAAATACTGCGTGTTGTACCGTTACAAGTGCGAAACTGCTATGTTGTGATATTCTCGTTAAAGCGCATGCAAGCATCGTGAAACCTTAAAGAACGATGTCATTTAGCGAGATACAGCGTTCTGTACTGCAATAAGTTGGTGAAAAACTGTGAGGTTATGCAAATATCCTAATTGTGAACGAAACAGTGTAATAGAGCGTTTTTTAATACAAGTGCGAATGTTAGGTTAGGTTAAGATATGAACCGTCGTAAAACCGCATTAAACAATGTCACTTAGTGAGATGCAGTGTTTTTCACCATTACAAGTCGGGAACTGCGATATCTAATGTGAAAGCGCTCGCAAACGTCGTTAGGTTAGGTTAGGTTGGGTTAGGTTAGGTTAGGTTAGGTTAGGTTACGTTAGGTTAGGTTAGGTTAGGTTAGGTTAGGTTAGGGTATGTTAGGTAAGGTTTGGTTAGGTTAGGTTAGGTTAGGTTGGGTTAGGTAAGGTTAGGTTAGGTTAAGATATGAACCGCGCTAAAACCGCAATAAACAATGTCACGTAGTGAGATGCTGTGTTTTTCACCAATTACAAGTCGGGAACTGCGATATCTAATGTGAAAGCGCATGAAACCGTCGTAATCTTGTAGAAAACATTGTAAAGTAGCGAATACAACGTTTTCTAACGATAGAAGTGCGAAGGTTCTGTTAGTTTGAGCTAGGTAGCGTCGTGAAACCACCAAAAACGATGTCATCTAACGAGATAGTGTTGTTTTATTGCGAGTACGAAACTGCGATAGGTGAAATATTGGGAAAGCACACAAAATGGCATGAACTAGCCAGATACTGCGTCTTGTGCCGTTACAAGTGCGAAACTGCTTTATTGTGATATTTTCGTTAAAGCGCATGCAAGTATCGTGAAACCTTAAAGAACGATGTCATTTAGCGAGATACAGCGTTCTGTACTGTAATAAGTTGGTGAGAAACTGTGAGGTCAAGCAAATATCGTAATTGTGAACGAAACAGTGTAATTGAGCGTATTTAGATACAAGTGCGAATGTTAGGTTAGGTTGAGATATCAACCGTCGTAAAACCGCATTAAACAATGTCACTTAGTGAGATGTAGTGTTTTTCAACATTACAAGTCGGGAACTACGATATCTAATGTGAAAGCGCATGAAACCGTCGTAATCTTGTAGAAAACATTGTAAAGTTGCGAGTAAAACGTTTTCTAACGATAGAAGTGCGAAGGTTAGCTTGAGTTATGTTAGTTTAAGCTATATAGCGTCGTGAGACCACCAAAAAGGACGTCATCTAACGAGATAGTGTTGTTTTATTGCATGTACGAAACTGCAATAGGTGAAATGTTGTGAATGTACACAAAACGACTTGAACAAGCCAGATACTGCGTGTTGTACCGTTACAAGTGCGAAACTGCTATAATGTGATATTCTCGTTAAAGCGCATGAAGCATCGTGAAACCTTAAAGAACGATGTCATTTAGCGAGATACCGTGTTCTGTACTGCAATAAGTTGGTGAAAAACTGTGAGGTTATGCAAATATCGTAATTGTGAACGAAACAGTGTAATAGAGCGTTTTTCAATACAAGTACCAATGTTAGGTTAGGTTAAGATATGAACCGTCGTAAAACCGCATTAAACAATGTCACTTAGTGAGATGCAGTGTTTTTCACCATTACAAGTCGGGAACTACGATATCTAATGTGAAAGCGCATGAAACCGTCGTAATCTTGTAGAAAACATTGTAAAGTTGCGAGTAAAACGTTTTCTAACGATAGAAGTGCGAAGGTTAGCTTGAGTTATGTTAGTTTAAGCTATATAGCGTCGTGAGACCACCAAAAAGGACGTCATCTAACGAGATAGTGTTGTTTTATTGCATGTACGAAACTGCGATAGGTGAAATATTGGGAAAGCACACAAAATGGCATGAACTAGCCAGATACTGCGTCTTGTGCCGTTACAAGTGCGAAACTGCTTTATTGTGATATTTTCGTTAAAGCGCATGCAAGTATCGTGAAACCTTAAAGAACGATGTCATTTAGCGAGATACCGTGTTCTGTACTGCAATAAGTTGGTGAAAAACTGTGAGGTTATGCAAATATCGTAATTGTGAACGAAACAGTGTAATAGAGCGTTTTTCAATACAAGTACCAATGTTAGGTTAGGTTAAGATATGAACCGTCGTAAAACCGCATTAAACAATGTCACTTAGTGAGATGCAGTGTTTTTCACCATTACAAGTCGGGAACTGCGATATCTAATGTGAAAGCGCTTGCAAACGTCGTTAGGTTAGGTTAGGTTAGGTTACGTTAGGTTAGGTTTGGTTAGGTTAGGTTAGGTTAGGTTAGGTTATGTTAGGTTAGGTTGGGTTAGGTTAGGTTAGGTTAGGTTAGGTTAGGTTAAGATATGAACCGCGCTAAAACCGCATTAAACAATGTCACTTAGTGAGATGCAGTGTTTTTCACCTTTACAAGTTGGGAACTGCGATATCTAATGTGAAAGTGCTTGAAGCCGTCGTAATGTTGTAGAAAGCAATGTAAAGTAGCGAGTAAAACGTTTTCTAACGATAGAAGTGCGAAGGTTATGTTAGGTTGAGTTATGTTAGTTTAAGCTAGGTAGCGTCATGAAACTACCAAAAACAACGTCATCTAACGAGATTGTGTTGTTTTATTGCGAGTACGAAACTGCGATAGGTGAAATGTTGTGAAAGCACACAAAACGGCATGAACAAGCCAAATACTGCGTGTTGTACCGTTACAAGTGCGAAACTGCTATGTTGTGATATTCTCGTTAAAGCGCATGCAAGCATCGTGAAACCTTAAAGAACGATGTCATTTAGCGAGATACAGCGTTCTGTACTGCAATAAGTTGGTGAAAAACTGTGAGGTTATGCAAATATCCTAATTGTGAACGAAACAGTGTAATAGAGCGTTTTTTAATACAAGTGCGAATGTTAGGTTAGGTTATGATATGAACCGCGCTAAAACCGCATTAAACAATGTCACTTAGTGAGATGCTGTGTTTTTCACCATTACAAGTCGGGAACTGCGATATCTAATGTGAAAGCGCATGAAACCGTCGTAATCTTGTAGAAAACATTGTAAAGTAGCGAATAAAACGTTTTCTAACGATAGAAGTGCGAAGGTTTGGTTAGTTTGAGCTAGGTAGCGTCGTGAAACCACCAAAAACGATGTCATCTAACGAGATAGTGTTGTTTTATTGCATGTACGAAACTGCAATAGGTGAAATGTTGTGAATGTACACAAAACGACTTGAACAAGCCAGATACTGCGTGTTGTACCGTTACAAGTGCGAAACTGCTATAATGTGATATTCTCGTTAAAGCGCATGCAAGCATCGTGAAACCTTAAAGAACGATGTCATTTAGCGAGATACAGCGTTCTGTACTGCAATAAGTTGGTGAAAAACTGTGAGGTTATGCAAATATCGTAATTGTGAACGAAACAGTGTAATAGAGCGTTTTTCAATACAAGTACCAATGTTAGGTTAGGTTAAGATATGAACCGTCGTAAAACCGCATTAAACAATGTCACTTAGTGAGATGCAGTGTTTTTCACCATTACAAGTCGGGAACTGCGATATCTAATGTGAAAGCGCTTGCAAACGTCGTTAGGTTAGGTTAGGTTAGGTTAGGTTAGGTTAGGTTAGGTTAGGTTACGTTAGGTTAGGTTTGGTTAGGTTAGGTTAGGTTAGGTTATGTTAGGTTAGGTTGGGTTAGGTTAGGTTAGGTTAGGTTAAGATATGAACCGCGCTAAAACCGCATTAAACAATGTCACTTAGTGAGATGCAGTGTTTTTCACCTTTACAAGTTGGGAACTGCGATATCTAATGTGAAAGCGCTTGAAACCGTCGTAATGTTGTAGAAAGCAATGTAAAGTAGCGAGTAAAACGTTTTCTAACGATAGAAGTGCGAAGGTTAGGTTAGGTTAGGTTAGTTTAAGCTAGGTAGCGTCGTGAAACTACCAAAAACGACGTCATCTAACGAGATAGTGTTGTTTTATAGCGAGTATTAAACTGCGATAGGTGAAATGTTGTGAAAGCACACAAAACGGCATGAACAAGCCAAATACTGCGTGTTCTACCGTTACTAGTGCGAAACTGCTATATTGTGATATTCTCGTTAAAGCGCATGCAAGCATCGTGAAACCTTAAAGAACAATGTCATTTAGCGAGATACAGCGTTCTGTACTGCAATAAGTTGGTGAAAAACTGTGAGGTTATGCAAGTATCGTAATTGTGAACGAAACAGTGTAATTGAGCGTATTAAGATACAAGTGCGAATGTTTGGTTAGGTTAAGATATGAACCGTCGTAAAACCGCATTAAACAATGTCAATTACTGAGATGCAGTGTTTTTCACCATTAAAAGTGGGGAACTGCGATATTTAATGTGAAAGCGCTTGCAACCGTCGTTAGGTTAGGTTAGGTTAGGTTAGGTTAGGTTAGGTTTGGTTAGGTTAGGTTAGGTTATGTTAGGTTAGATTAGGTTAGGTTGGGTTGAGTTGGGTTAGGTTAGGTTAGGTTAGGTTGGGTTAGGTTAGGTTAGGTTAGGTTAGGTTATGTTAGGTTAGGTTAGGTTACGTTAGGTTAGGTTAGGTTACGTTAGGTTAGGTTAGGTTAGGTAAGGATAATTTGGTTAGGTTAGGTAAGGTTAGGTTAGGTTGGGTTGGGTGTTGTTGGGTTGGGTTGGGTTAGGTTGGGTTAGGTTAGGTTAGGTTACGTTAGGTTAGGTTAGGTTACGTTAGGTTATGTTAGGTTAGGTTAGGTTACAATAGGTTAGGTTAGGTCAGGTAAGGTTAGGTTACGTTAGAATAGGTTAGGTTAGGTTAGGTTACGTTAGGTTAGGTTAAGTTAGGTTAGGTTAGGTTTGGTTAGCTTAGGTTAGGTTAGCTCAGGTTAGGTTAGGTTGGGTTAGGTTGGGTTAGGGTGGGTTGGGTTAGGTTAGTTTAGGTTGGGTTGGGTTAGGTTAGTTTAGGTTAGGTTAGGTTAGGTTAGGTTGGGTTGGGTTGGATTAGGTTAGGTTAGGTTAGGTTAGAATACGTTAGGTTAAGGTATGAACCGTCGTAAAACCGCATTAAACAATGTCACTTAGTGAGATGCAGTGTTTTTCACCTTTACAAGTTGGGAACTGTGATATCTAATGTGAAAGCGCTTGAAACCATCATAATGTTGTAGAAAGCAATGTAAAGTAGCGAGTAAAACGTTTTCTAACGATAGAAGTGCGAAGGTTATGTTAGGTTGAGTTATGTTAGTTTAAGCTAGGTAGCGTCGTGCAACTACCAAAAACAACGTCATCTAACGAGAGAGTGTTGTTTTATTGCGAGTACGAAACTGCGATAGGTGAAATGTTGTGAAAGCACACAAAACGGCATGAACAAGCCAAATACTGCGTGTTGTACCGTTACAAGTGCGAAACTGCTATGTTGTGATATTCTCGTTAAAGCGCATGCAAGCATCGTGAAACCTTAAAGAACGATGTCATTTAGCGAGATACAGCGTTCTGTTCTGCAATAAGTTGGTGAAAAACTGTGAGGTTATGCAAATATCCTAATATTGAACGAAACAGTGTAATAGAGCGTTTTTTAATACAAGTGCGAATGTTAGGTTAGGTTAAGATATGAACCGTCGTAAAACCGCATTAAACAATGTCACTTAGTGAGATGCAGTGTTTTTCACCATTACAAGTCGGGAACTGCGATATCTAATGTGAAAGCGCTTGCAAACGTCGTTAGGTTAGGTTAGGTTGGGTTAGGTTAGGTTAGGTTAGGTTACGTTAGGTTAGGTTAGGTTAGGTTAGGTTAGGTTAGGGTATGTTAGGTAAGGTTTGGTTAGGTTAGGTTAGGTTAGGTTGGGTTAGGTAAGGTTAGGTTAGGTTAAGATATGAACCGCGCTAAAACCGCAATAAACAATGTCACTTAGTGAGATGCTGTGTTTTTCACCATTACAAGTCGGGAACTGCGATATCTAATGTGAAAGCGCATGAAACCGTCGTAATCTTGTAGAAAACATTGTAAAGTAGCGAATAAAACGTTTTCTAACGATAGAAGTGCGAAGGTTCTGTTAGTTTGAGCTAGGTAGCGTCGTGAAACCACCAAAAACGATGTCATCTAACGAGATAGAGTGGTTTTATTGCGAGTACGAAACTGCGATAGGTGAAATATTGGGAAAGCACACAAAATGGCATTAACTAGCCAGATACTGCGTCTTGTGCCGTTACAAGTGCGAAACTGCTTTATTGTGATATTTTCGTTAAAGCGCATGCAAGTATCGTGAAACCTTAAAGAACGATGTCATTTAGCGAGATACAGCGTTCTGTACTGTAATAAGTTGGTGAGAAACTATGAGGTCAAGCAAATATCGTAATTGTGAACGAAACAGTGTAATTGAGCGTATTTAGATACAAGTGCGAATGTTAGGTTAGGTTGAGATATCAACCGTCGTAAAACCGCATTAAACAATGTCACTTAGTGAGATGTAGTGTTTTTCAACATTACAAGTCGGGAACTACGATATCTAATGTGAAAGCGCATGAAACCCTCGTAATCTTGTAGAAAACATTGTAAAGTTGCGAGTAAAACGTTTTCTAACGATAGAAGTGCGAAGGTTAGCTTGAGTTATGTTAGTTTAAGCTATATAGCGTCGTGAGACCACCAAAAAGGACGTGATCTAACGAGATAGTGTTGTTTTATTGCATGTACGAAACTGCAATAGGTGAAATGTTGTGAATGTACACAAAACGACTTGAACAAGCCAGATACTGCGTGTTGTACCGTTACAAGTGCGAAACTGCTATAATGTGATATTCTCGTTAAAGCGCATGAAGCATCGTGAAACCTTAAAGAACGATGTCATTTAGCGAGATACAGCGTTCTGTACTGCAATAAGTTGGTGAAAAACTGTGAGGTTATGCAAATATCGTAATTGTGAACGAAACAGTGTAATAGAGCGTTTTTCAATACAAGTACCAATGTTAGGTTAGGTTAAGATATGAACCGTCGTAAAACCGCATTAAACAATGTCACTTAGTGAGATGCAGTGTTTTTCACCATTACAAGTCGGGAACTGCGATATCTAATGTGAAAGCGCTTGAAACCGTCGTAATGTTGTAGAAAGCAATGTAAAGTAGCGAGTAAAACGTTTTCTAACGATAGAAGTGCGAAGGTCATGTTAGGTTGAGTTATGTTAGTTTAAGCTAGGTAGCGTCATGAAACTACCAAAAACAACGTCATCTAACGAGATAGTGTTGTTTTATTGCGAGTACGAAACTGCGATAGGTGAAATGTTGTGAAAGCACACAAAACGGCATGAACAAGCCAAATACTGCGTGTTGTACCGTTACAAGTGCGAAACTGCTATGTTGTGATATTCTCGTTAAAGCGCATGCAAGCATCGTGAAACCTTAAAGAACGATTTCATTTAGCGAGATACAGCGTTCTGTACTGCAATAAGTTGGTGAAAAACTGTGAGGTTATGCAAATATCCTAATTGTGAACGAAACAGTGTAATAGAGCGTTTTTTAATACAAGTGCGAATGTTAGGTTAGGTTAAGATATGAACCGTCGTAAAACCGCATTAAACAATGTCACTTAGTGAGATGCAGTGTTTTTCACCATTACAAGTCGGGAACTGCGATATCTAATGTGAAAGCGCTCGCAAACGTCGTTAGGTTAGATTAGGTTGGGTTAGGTTAGGTTAGGTTAGGTTAGGTTACGTTAGGTTAGGTTAGGTTAGGTTAGGTTAGGTTAGGTTAGGGTATGTTAGGTAAGGTTAGGTTAGGTTAGGTTAGGTTGGGTTAGGTAAGGTTAGGTTAGGTTAAGATATGAACCGCGCTAAAACCGCAATAAACAATGTCACTTAGTGAGATGCTGTGTTTTTCACCAATTACAAGTCGGGAACTGCGATATCTAATGTGAAAGCGCATGAAACCGTCGTAATCTTGTAGAAAACATTGTAAAGTAGCGAATACAACGTTTTCTAACGATAGAAGTGCGAAGGTTCTGTTAGTTTGAGCTAGGTAGCGTCGTGAAACCACCAAAAACGATGTCATCTAACGAGATAGTGTTGTTTTATTGCGAGTACGAAACTGCGATAGGTGAAATATTGGGAAAGCACACAAAATGGCATGAACTAGCCAGATACTGCGTCTTGTGCCGTTACAAGTGCGAAACTGCTTTATTGTGATATTTTCGTTAAAGCGCATGCAAGTATCGTGAAACCTTAAAGAACGATGTCATTTAGCGAGATACAGCGTTCTGTACTGTAATAAGTTGGTGAGAAACTGTGAGGTCAAGCAAATATCGTAATTGTGAACGAAACAGTGTAATTGAGCGTATTTAGATACAAGTGCGAATGTTAGGTTAGGTTGAGATATCAACCGTCGTAAAACCGCATTAAACAATGTCACTTAGTGAGATGTAGTGTTTTTCAACATTACAAGTCGGGAACTACGATATCTAATGTGAAAGCGCATGAAACCGTCGTAATCTTGTAGAAAACATTGTAAAGTTGCGAGTAAAACGTTTTCTAACGATAGAAGTGCGAAGGTTAGCTTGAGTTATGTTAGTTTAAGCTATATAGCGTCGTGAGACCACCAAAAAGGACGTCATCTAACGAGATAGTGTTGTTTTATTGCATGTACGAAACTGCAATAGGTGAAATGTTGTGAATGTACACAAAACGACTTGAACAAGCCAGATACTGCGTGTTGTACCGTTACAAGTGCGAAACTGCTATAATGTGATATTCTCGTTAAAGCGCATGAAGCATCGTGAAACCTTAAAGAACGATGTCATTTAGCGAGATACAGTGTTCTGTACTGCAATAAGTTGGTGAAAAACTGTGAGGTTATGCAAATATCGTAATTGTGAACGAAACAGTGTAATAGAGCGTTTTTCAATACAAGTACCAATGTTAGGTTAGGTTAAGATATGAACCGTCGTAAAACCGCATTAAACAATGTCACTTAGTGAGATGCAGTGTTTTTCACCATTACAAGCCGGGAACTGCGATATCTAATGTGAAAGCGCTTGCAAACGTCGTTAGGTTAGGTTAGGTTAAGTTACGTTAGGTTAGGTTTGGTTAGGTTAGGTTAGGTTAGGTTAGGTTAGGTTATGTTAGGTTAGGTTGGGTTAGGTTAGGTTAGGTTAGGTTAAGATATGAACCGCGCTAAAACCGCATTAAACAATGTCACTTAGTGAGATGCAGTGTTTTTCACCTTTACAAGTTGGGAACTGCGATATCTAATGTGAAAGTGCTTGAAGCCGTCGTAATGTTGTAGAAAGCAATGTAAAGTAGCGAGTAAAACGTTTTCTAACGATAGAAGTGCGAAGGTTATGTTATGTTGAGTTATGTTAGTTTAAGCTAGGTCGCGTCGTGAAACCACCAAAAACGACGTCATCTAACGAGATAGTGTTGTTTTATTGCGAGTACGAAACTGCGATAGGTAAAATGTTGTGAAAGCACACAAAATGGCATGAACAAGCCAAATACTGCGTGTTGTACCGTTACAAGTGCGAAACTGCTATGTTGTGACATTCTCGGTAAAGCGCATGCAAGTATCGTGAAACCTTAAAGAACGATGTCGTTTAGCGAGATACAGCGTTCTGTACTGTAATAAGTTGGTGAGAAACTGTGAGGTTATGCAAGTATCGTAATTGTGAAGAAAACAGTGTAATAGAGGGTTTTTAGATACAAGTGCGAATGTTAGGTTAGGTTAAGATATGAACCGTCGTAAAACCGCACTAAACAATGTCAATTACTGAGATGCAGTGTTTTTCACCATTAAAAGTGGGGAACTGCGATATTTATTGTGAAAGCGCTTGCAACCGTCGTTAGGTTAGGTTAGGTTAGGTTAGGTTTGGTTAGGTTAGGTTAGGTTAGGTTAGCTTAGGTTAGGTTAGCTTAGGTTAGGTTAGGTTGGGTTGGGTTGGGTTAGGTTGGGTTAGGTTAGGTTAGGTTAGGTTAGGTTAGGTTAGGTTGGGTTGGGTTGGGTTAGGTTAGGTTAGGTTAGGTTAGGTTAGGTTACGTTAGGTTAAGGTATGAACCGTCGTAAAACCGCATTAAACAATGTCACTTAGTGAGATGCAGTGTTTTTCACCTTTACAAGTTGGGAACTGTGATATCTAATGTGAAAGCGCTTGAAACCGTCATAATGTTGTAGAAAGCAATGTAGAGTAGCGAGTAAAACGTTTTCTAACGATAGAAGTGCGAAGGTTATGTTAGGTTGAGTTATGTTAGTTTAAGCTAGGTAGCGTCGTGAAACCACCAAAAACGATGTCATCTAACGAGATAGTGTTGTTTTATTGCGAGTACGAAACTGTGATAGGTGAAATATTGGGAAAGCACACAAAATGGCATGAACTAGCCAGATACTGCGTCTTGTGCCGTTACAAGTGCGAAACTGCTTTATTGTGGTATTTTCGTTAAAGCGCATGCAAGTATCGTGAAACCTTAAAGAACGATGTCATTTAGCGAGATACAGCGTTCTGTACTGTAATAAGTTGGTGGGAAACTGTGAGGTCAAGCAAATATCGTAATTGTGAACGAAACAGTGTAATTGAGCGTCTTTAGATACAAGTGCGAATGTTAGGTTAGGTTGACATATCAACCGTCGTAAAACCGCATTAAACAATGTCACTTAGTGAGATGTAGTGTTTTTCAACATTACAAGTCGGGAACTACGATATCTAATGTGAAAGCGCATGAAACCGTCGTAATCTTGTAGAAAACATTGTAAAGTTGCGAGTAAAACGTTTTCTAACGATAGAAGTGCGAAGGTTAGGTTAGGTTAGGTTAGTTTAAGCTAGGTAGCGTCGTGAAACTACCAAAAACGACGTCATCTAACGAGATAGTGTTGTTTTATTGCGAGTATTAAACTGCGATAGGTGAAATGTTGTGAATGCACACAAAACGGCATGAACAAGCCAAATACTGCGTGTTCTACCGTTACAAGTGCGAAACTGCTATATTGTGATATTCTCGTTGAAGCGCATGCAAGCATCGTGAAACCTTAAAGAACAATGTCATTTAGCGAGATACAGCATTCTGTACTGCAATAAGTTGGTGAAAAACTGTGAGGTTATGCAAATATCGTAATTGTGAACGAAGCAGTGTAATAGAGCGTTTTTCAATACAAGTACGAATGTTAGGTTAGGTTAAGATATGAACCGTCGTAAAACCGCATTAAACAATGTCACTTAGTGAGATGCAGTGTTTTTCACCATTACAAGTCGGGAACTGCGATATCTAATGTGAAAGCGCTTGCAAAAGTCGTTAGGTTAGGTTAGGTTAGGTTAGGTTACGTTAGGTTAGGTTTGGTTAGGTTAGGTTAGGTTAGGTTATGTTAGGTTAGGTTGGGTTAGGTTAGGTTAGGTTACGTTAGGTTAAGGTATGAACCGTCGTAAAACCGCAATAAACAATGTCACTTAGTGAGATGCAGTGTTTTTCACCTTTACAAGTTGGGAACTGCGATATCTAATGTGAAAGCGCTTGAAACCGTCGTAATGTTGTAGAAAGCAATGTAAAGTGGCGAGTAAAACGTTTTCTAACGATAGAAGTGCGAAGGTTATGTGAGGTTGAGTTATGTTAGTTTAAGCTAGGTAGCGTCGTGAAACCACCAAAAACGACGTCATCTAACGAGATAGTGTTGTTTTATTGCGAGTACGAAACTGCGATAGGTAAAATGTTGTGAAAGCACACAAAATGGCATGAACAAGACAAATACTGCGTGTTGTACCGTTACAAGTGCGAAACTGCTATGTTGTGACATTCTCGGTAAAGCGCATGCAAGTATCGTGAAACCTTAAAGAACGATGTCATTTAGCGAGATACAGCGTTCTGTACTGTAATAAGTTGGTGATGAACTGTGAGGTCAAGCAAATATCGTAATTGTGAACGAAACAGTGTAATTGAGCGTCTTTAGATACAAGTGCGAATGTTAGGTTAGGTTGACATATCAACCGTCGTAAAACCGCATTAAACAATGTCACTTAGTGAGATGTAGTGTTTTTCAACATTACAAGTCGGGAACTACGATATCTAATGTGAAAGCGCATGAAACCGTCGTATTCTTGTAGAAAACATTGTAAAGTGGCGAGTAAAACGTTTTCTAACGATAGAAGTGCGAAGGTTAGGTTAGGTTAGGTTAGTTTAAGCTAGGTAGCGTCGTGAAACTACCAAAAACGACGTCATCTAACGAGATAGTGTTGTTTTATTGCGAGTACGAAACTGCGATAGGTGAAATGTTGTGAAAGCACACAAAACGGCATGAACAAGCCAAATACTGCGTGTTCTACCGTTACAAGTGCGAAACTGCTATATTGTGATATTCTCGTTAAAGCGCATGCAAGCATCGTGAAACCTTAAAGAACAATGTCATTTAGCGAGATACAGCATTCTGTACTGCAATAAGTTGGTGAAAAACTGTG
Source organism: Rhipicephalus microplus (assembly GCF_043290135.1). Lineage (NCBI taxonomy): Eukaryota > Metazoa > Arthropoda > Arachnida > Ixodida > Ixodidae > Rhipicephalus > Rhipicephalus microplus. The sequence goes on from NW_027464606.1 coordinate 411,854, forward strand.
AGGTTATGCAAATATCGTAATTGTGAACAAAACAGTGTAATAGAGCGTTTTTAGATACAAGTGCGAATGTTAGGTTAGGTTAAGATATGAACCGTCGTAAAACCGCATTAAACAATGTCAATTACTGAGATGCAGTGTTTTTCACCATTAAAAGTGGGGAACTGCGATATTTAATGTGAAAGCGCTTGCAACCGTCGTTAGGTTAGGTTAGGTTAGGTTAGGTTAGGTTTGGTTAGGTTAGGTTAGGTTAGATTAGGTTAGGTTGGGTTGAGTTGGGTTAGGTTAGGTTAGGTTAGGTTACGTTAGGTTAGGTTAGGTTAGGTTACGTTAGGTTAGGTTAGGTAAGGATAATTTGGTTAGGTTAGGTAAGGTTAGGTTAGGTTAGGTTAGGTGGGTTGGGTGTTGTTGGGTTGGGTTGGGTTGGGTGTTGTTGGCTTGGGTTGGGTTGGGTTAGGTTGGGTTAGGTTGGGTTAGGTTAGTTTAGGTTACGTTAGGTTAGGTTAGGTTAGGTTACGTTAGGTTATTTTAGGTTAGGTTACGTTAGGTTAGGTTAGGTCAGGTAAGGTTAGGTTACGTTAGAATAGGTTAGGTTAGGTTAGGTTACGTTAGGTTAGGTTAAGTTAGGTTAGGTTAGGTTTGGTTAGCTTAGGTTAGGTTAGCTTAGGTTAGGTTAGGTTGGGTTGGCTTGGGTTAGGTTGGGTTAGGTTACGTTAGGTTAGGTTAGGTTGGGTTAGGTTAGTTTAGGTTAGGTTAGGTTAGGTTAGGTTGGGTTGGGTTGGGTTAGGTTAGGTTAGGTTAGGTTAGGTAAGGTTAGGTTAGGTTAGGTTAGGTTACGTTAGGTTAAGGTATGAACCGTCGTAAAACCGCATTAAACAATGTCACTTAGTGAGATGCAGTGTTTTTCACCTTTACAAGTTGGGAACTGTGATATCTAATGTGAAAGCGCTTGAAACCGTCATAATGTTGTAGAAAGCAATGTAAAGTAGCGAGGAAAACGTTTTCTAACGATAGAAGTGCGAAGGTTATGTTAGGTTGAGTTATGTTAGTTTAAGCTAGGTAGCGTCGTGCAACTACCAAAAACAACGTCATCTAACGAGATAGTGTTGTTTTATTGCGAGTACGAAACTGCGATAGGTGAAATTTTGTGAAAGCACACAAAACGGCATGAACAAGCCAAATACTGCGTGTTGTACCGTTACAAGTGCGAAACTGCTATGTTGTGATATTCTCGTTAAAGCGCATGCAAGCATCATGAAACCTTAAAGAACGATGTCATTTAGCGAGATACAGCGTTCTGTACTGCAATAAGATGGTGAAAAACTGTGAGGTTATGCAAATATCCTAATTGGGAACGAAACAGTGTAATAGAGCGTTTTTAATACAAGTGCGAATGTTAGGTTAGGTTAAGATATGAACCGTCGTAAAACCGCATTAAACAATGTCACTTAGTGAGATGCAGTGTTTTTCACCATTACAAGTCGGGAACTGCGATATCTAATGTGAAAGCGCTTGCAAACGTCGTTAGGTTAGGTTAGGTTTGGTTAGGTTAGGTTAGGTTACGTTAGGTTACGTTAGGTTAGGTTAGGTTAGGTTTGGTTAGGTTAGGTTAGGTTAGGTTAGGTTAGGGTATGTTAGGTAAGGTTTGGTTAGGTTAGGTTAGGTTAGGTTGGGTTAGGTAAGGTTAGGTTAGGTTAAGATATGAACCGCGCTAAAACCGCATTAAACAATGTCACTTAGTGAGATGCTGTGTTTTTCACCATTACAAGTCGGGAACTGCGATATCTAATGTGAAAGCGCATGAAACCGTCGTAATCTTGTGGAAAACATTGTAAAGTAGCGAATAAAACGTTTTCTAAAGATAGAAGTGCGAAGGTTCGGTTAGTTTGAGCTAGGTAGCGTCGTGAAACCACCAAAAACGATGTCATCTAACGAGATAGTGTTGTTTTATTGCGAGTACGAAACTGCGATAGGTGAAATATTGGGAAAGCACACAAAATGGCATAAACTAGCCAGATACTGCGTCTTGTGCCGTTACAAGTGCGAAACTGCTTTATTGTGATATTCTCGTTAAAGCGCATGCAAGTATCGTGAAACCTTAAAGAACGATGTCATTTAGCGAGATACAGCGTTCTGTACTGTAATAAGTTGGTGAGAAACTGTGAGGTCAAGCAAATATCGTAATTGTGAACGAAACAGTGTAATTGAGCGTATTTAGATACAAGTGCGAATGTTAGGTTAGGTTGACATCAACCGTCGTAAAACCGCATTAAACAATGTCACTTAGTGAGATGTAGTGTTTTTCAACATTACAAGTCGGGAACTACGATATCTAATGTGAAAGCGCTTGCAAACGTCGTTAGGTTAGGTTAGGTTAGGTTAGGTTACGTTAGGTTAGGTTTGGTTAGGTTAGGTTAGGTTAGGTTATGTTAGGTCAGGTTGGGTTAGGTTAGGTTAGGTTAGGTTAGGTTAGGTTAAGATATGAACCGCGCTAAAACCGCATTAAACAATGTCACTTAGTGAGATGCAGTGTTTTTCACCTTTACAAGTTGGGAACTGCGATATCTAATGTGAAAGCGCTTGAAACCGTCGTAATGTTGTAGAAAGCAATGTAAAGTAGCGAGTAAAACGTTTTCTAACGATAGAAGTGCGAAGGTTATGTTAGGTTGAGTTATGTTAGTTTAAGCTAGGTAGCGTCGTGAAACCACCAAAAACGACGTCATCTAACGAGATAGTGTTGTTTTAATGCGAGTACGAAACTGCGATAGATAAAATGTTGTGAAAGCACACAAAACGGCATGAACAAGCCAAATACTGCGCGTTGTACCGTTACAAGTGCGAAACTGCTATGTTGTGACATTCTCGGTAAAGCGCATGCAAGTATCGTGAAACCTTAAAGAACGATGTCATTTAGCGATATACAGCGTTCTGTACTGTAATAAGTTGGTGAGAAACTGTGAGGTCAAGCAAATATTGTAATTGTGAACGAAACAGTGTAATTGAGCGTCTTTAGATACAAGTGCGAATGTTAGGTTAGGTTGACATATCAACCGTCGTAAAACCGCATTAAACAATGTCACTTAGTGAGATGTAGTGTTTTTCAACATTACAAGTCGGGAACTACGATATCTAATGTGAAAGCGCATGAAACCATCGTAATCTTGTAGAAAACATTGTAAAGTTGCGAGTAAAACGTTTTCTAACGATAGAAGTGCGAAGGTTAGGTTAGGTTAGGTTAGTTTAAGCTAGGTAGCGTCGTGAAACTACCAAAAACGACGTCATCTAACGAGATAGTGTTGTTGTATTGCGAGTATTAAACTGCGATAGGTGAAATGTAGTGAATGCACACAAAACGGCATGAACAAGCCAAATACTGCGTGTTCTACCGTTACAAGTGCGAAACTGCTATATTGTGATATTCTCGTTAAAGCGCATGCAAGCATCGTGAAACCTTAAAGAACAATGTCATTTAGTGAGATACAGCGTTCTGTACTGCAATAAGTTGGTGAAAAACTGTGAGGTTATGCAAATATCGTACATGTGAACGAAACAGTGTAATAGAGCGTTTTTCAATACAAGTACGAATGTTAGGTTAGGTTAAGATATGAACCGTCGTAAAACCGCATTAAACAATGTCACTTAGTGAGATGCAGTGTTTTTCACCTTTACAAGTTGGGAACTGCGATATCTAATGTGAAAGCGCTTGAAACCGTCGTAATGTTGTAGAAAGCAATGTAAAGTAGCGAGTAAAACGTTTTCTAACGATAGAAGTGCGAAGGTTATGTTAGGTTGAGTTATGTTAGTTTAAGCTAGGTAGCGTCGTGAAACCACCAAAAACGACGTCATCTAACGAGATAGTGTTGTTTTATTGCGAGTACGAAACTGCGATAGGTAAAATGTTGTGAAAGCACACAAAACGGCATGAACAAGCCAAATACTGCGTGTTGTACCGTTACAAGTGCGAAACTGCTATGTTGTGACATTCTCGGTAAAGCGCATGCAAGTATCGTGAAACCTTAAAGAACGATGTCATTTAGCGAGATACAGCGTTCTGTACTGTAATAAGTTGGTGAGAAACTGAGGTCAAGCAAATATCATAATTGTGAACGAAACAGTGTAATTGAGCGTCTTTAGATACAAGTGCGAATGTTAGGTTAGGTTGACATATCAACCGTCGTAAAACCGCATTAAACAATGTCACTTAGTGAGATGTAGTGTTTTTCAACATTAAAAGTCGGGAACTACGATATCTAATGTGGAAGCGCATGAAACCGTCGTAATCTTGTAGAAAACATTGTAAAGTGGCGAGTAAAACGTTTTCTAACGATAGAAGTGCGAAGGTTAGGTTAGGTTAGGTTAGTTTAAGCTAGGTAGCGTCGTGAAACTACCAAAAACGACGTAATCTAACGAGATAGTGTTGTTTTATAGCGAGTATTAAACTGCGATAGGTGAAATGTTGTGAAAGCACACAAAACGGCATGAACAAGCCAAATACTGCGTGTTCTACCGTTACAAGTGCGAAACTGCTATATTGTGATATTCTCGTTAAAGCGCATGCAAGCATCGTGAAACCTTAAAGAACAATGTCATTTAGCGAGAGACAGTTTTCTGTACTGCAATAAGTTGGTGAAAAACTGTGAGGTTATGCAAATAGCGTAATTGTGAACAAAACAGTGTAATAGAGCGTTTTTAGATACAAGTGCGAATGTTAGGTTAGGTTAAGATATGAACTGTCGTAAAACCGCATTAAACAATGTCAATTACTGAGATGCAGTGTTTTTCACCATTAAAAGTGGGGAACTGCGATATTTAATGTGAAAGCGCTTGCAACCGTCGTTAGGTTAGGTTAGGTTAGGTTAGGTTAGGTTTGGTTAGGTTAGGTTAGGTTAGGTTAGATTAGGTTAGGTTGGGTTGAGTTGGGTTAGGTTAGGTTAGGTTAGGTTAGGTTGGGTTAGGTTAGGTTAGGTTAGGTTACGTTAGGTTAGGTTAGGTTACGTTAGGTTAGGTTAGGTTAAGTTACGTTAGGTTAGGTTAAGATATGAACCGTCGTAAAACCGCATTAAACAATGTCACTTAGTGAGATGCAGTGTTTTTCACCATTACAAGTCGGGAACTGCGATATCTATTGTGAAAGCGTTTGCAAACGTCGTTAGGTTGGGTTAGGTTAGGTCAGGTTAGGTTAGGTTACGTTAGGTTAGGTTTGGTTAGGTTAGGTTAGGTTAGGTTATGTTAGGTTAGGTTGGGTTAGGTTAGGTTAAGATATCAACCGCGCTAAAACCGCATTAAACAATGTCACTTAGTGAGATGCAGTGTTTTTCACCTTTACAAGTTGGGAACTGCGATATCTAATGTGAAAGCGCATGAAACCGTCGTAATCTTGTAGAAAACATTGTAAAATTGCGAGTAAAACGTTTTCTAACGATAGAAGTGCGAAGGTTATGTTAGGTTGAGTTATGTTAGTTTAAGCTAGGTAGCGTCCTGAAACCACCAAAAACGACGTCATCTAACGAGATAGTGTTGTTTTATTGCGAGTACGAAACTGCGATAGGTAAAATGTTGTGAAAGCACACAAAACGGCATGAACAAGCCAAATACTGCGTGTTGTACCGTTACAAGTGCGAAACTGCTATGTTGTGACATTCTCGGTAAAGCGCATGCAAGTATCGTGAAACCTTAAAGAACGATGTCATTTAGCGAGATACAGCGTTCTGTACTGTAATAAGTTGGTGGGAAACTGTGAGGTCAAGCAAATATCGTAATTGTGAACGAAACAGTGTGATTGAGCGTCTTTAGATACAAGTGCGAATGTTAGGTTAGGTTGACATATCAACCGTCGTAAAACCGCATTAAACAATGTCACTTAGTGAGATGTAGTGTTTTTCAACATTACAAGTCGGGAACTACGATATCTAATGTGAAAGCGCATGAAACCGTCGTAATCTTGTAGAAAACATTGTAAAGTTGAGAGTAAAACGTTTTCTAACGATAGAAGTGCGAAGGTTAGGTTAGGTTAGGTTAGTTTAAGCTAGGTAGCGTCGTGAAACTACCAAAAACGACGTCATCTAACGGGATGGTGTTGTTTTATTGCGAGTATTAAACTGCGATAGGTGAAATGTTGTGAATGCACACAAAACGGCATGAACAAGCCAAATACTGCGTGTTCTACCGTTACAAGTGCGAAACTGCTATATTGTGATATTCTCGTTGAAGCGCATGCAAGCATCGTGAAACCTTAAAGAACAATGTCATTTAGCGAGATACAGCGTTCTGTACTGCAATAAGTTGGTGAAAAACTGTGAGGTTATGCAAATATGGTAATTGTGAACGAAACAGTGTAATATAGCGTTTTTCAATACAAGTACGAATGTTAGGTTAGGTTAAGATATGAACCGTCGTAAAACCGCATTAAACAATGTCACTTAGTGAGATGCAGTGTTTTTCACCATTACAAGTCGGGAACTGCGATATCTAATGTGAAAGCGCTTGCAAACGTCGTTAGGTTAGGTTAGGTTAGGTTAGGTTACGTTAGGTTAGGTTTGGTTAGGTTAGGTTAGGTTAGGTTATGTTAGGTTAGGTTGGGTTAGGTTAGGTTAGGTTACGTTAGGTTAAGGTATGAACCGTCGTAAAACCGCAATAAACAATGTCACTTAGTGAGATGCAGTGTTTTTCACCTTTACAAGTTGGGAACTGCGATATCTAATGTGAAAGCGCTTGAAACCGTCGTAATGTTGTAGAAAGCAATGTAAAGTGGCGAGTAAAACGTTTTCTAACGATAGAAGTGCGAAGGTTATGTGAGGTTGAGTTATGTTAGTTTAAGCTAGGTAGCGTCGTGAAACCACCAAAAACGACGTCATCTAACAAGATAGTGTTGTTTTATTGCGAGTACGAAACTGCGATAGGTAAAATGTTGTGAAAGGACACAAAACGGCATGAACAAGACAAATACTGCGTGTTGTACCGTTACAAGTGCGAAACTGCTATGTTGTGACATTCTCGGTAAAGCGCATGCAAGTATCGTGAAACCTTAAAGAACGATGTCATTTAGCGAGATACAGCGTTCTGTACTGTAATAAGTTGGTGATAAACTGTGAGGTCAAGCAAATATCGTAATTGTGAACGAAACAGTGTAATTGAGCGTCTTTAGATACAAGTGCGAATGTTAGGTTATGTTGACATATCAACCGTCGTAAAACCGCATTAAACAATGTCACTTAGTGAGATGTAGTGTTTTTCAACATTACAAGTCGGGAACTACGATATCTAATGTGAAAGCGCATGAAACCGTCGTAATCTTGTAGAAAACATTGTAAAGTGGCGAGTAAAACGTTTTCTAACGATAGAAAAGCGAAGGTTAGGTTAGGTTAGGTTAGTTTAAGCTAGGTAGCGTCGTGAAACTACCAAAAACGACGTCATCTAACGAGATAGTGTTGTTTTATTGCGAGTACGAAACTGCGATAGGTGAAATGTTGTGAAAGCACACAAAACGGCATGAACAAGCCAAATACTGCGTGTTCTACCGTTACAAGTGCGAAACTGCTATATTGTGATATTCTCGTTAAAGCGCATGCAAGCATCGTGAAACCTTAAAGAACAATGTCATTTAGCGAGATACAGCGTTCTGTACTGCAATAAGTTGGTGAAAAACAGTGAGGTTATGCAAATATCGTAATTGTGAACAAAACAGTGTAATAGAGCGTTTTTAGATACAAGTGCGAATGTTAGGTTAGGTTAAGATATGAACCGTCGTAAAACCGCATTAAACAATGTCAATTACTGAGATGCAGTGTTTTTCACCATTAAAAGTGGGGAACTGCGATATTTAATGTGAAAGCGCTTGCAACCGTCGTTAGGTTAGGTTAGGTTAGGTTAGGTTTGGTTAGGTTAGGTTAGGTTAGTTTAGGTTAGATTAGGTTAGGTTGGGTTGAATTGGGTTAGGTTAGGTTAGGTTAGGTTAGGTTGGGTTAGGTTAGGTTAGGTTAGGTTAGGTTAGGTTACGTTAGGTTAGGTTAGGTTACGTTAGGTTAGGTTAGGTTAGGTTACGTTAGGTTAGGTTAGGTAAGGATAATTTGGTTAGGTTAGGGAAGGTTAGGTTAGGTTAGGTTAGGTTGGGTTGGGTGTTGTTGGGTTGGGTTGGGTTGGGTTAGGTTGGGTTAGGTTAGGTTAGGTTACGTTAGGTTAGGTTAGGTTAGGTTACGTTAGGTTATGTTAGGTTAGGTTAGGTTACGTTAGGTTAGGTTAGGTCAGGTAAGGTTAGGTTACGTTAGAATAGGTTAGGTTAGGTTACGTTAGGTTAGGTTAAGTTAGGTTAGGTTAGGTTTTGTTAGGTTAGGTTAGCTTAGGTTAGGTTAGGTTAGGTTACGTTAGGTTAGGTTAGGTTAGGTTGGGTTGGGTTGGGTTAGGTTGGGTTAGGTTAGGTTAGGTTAGGTTAGTTGGGTTAGGTAAGTTTAGGTTAGGTTAGGTTAGGTTAGGTTGGGTTGGGTTGGGTTAGGTTAGGTTAGGTTAGGTTAGGTAAGGTTAGGTTAGGCTAGGTTAGGTTACGTTAGGTTAAGGTATGAACCGTCGTAAAACCGCATTAAACAATGTCACTTAGTGAGATGCAGTGTTTTTCACCTTTACAAGTTGGGAACTGTGATATCTAATGTGAAAGCGCTTGAAACCGTCATAATGTTGTAGAAAGCAATGTAAAGTAGCGAGGAAAACGTTTTCTAACGATAGAAGTGCGAAGGTTATGTTAGGTTGAGTTATGTTAGTTTAAGCTAGGTAGCGTCATGCAACTACCAAAAACAACGTCATCTAACGAGATAGTGTTGTTTTATTGCGAGTACGAAACTGCGATAGGTGAAATTTTGTGAAAGCACACAAAACGGCATGAACAAGCCAAATACTGCGTGTTGTACCGTTACAAGTGCGAAACTGCTATGTTGTGATATTCTCGTTAAAGCGCATGCAAGCATCGTGAAACCTTAAAGAATGATGTCATTTAGCGAGATACAGCGTTCTGTACTGCAATAAGTTGGTGAAGAACTGTGAGGTTATGCAAATATCCTAATTGGGAACGAAACAGTGTAATAGAGCGTTTTTAATACAAGTGCGAATGTTAGGTTAGGTTAAGATATGAACCGTCGTAAAACCGCATTAAACAATGTCACTTAGTGAGATGCAGTGTTTTTCACCATTACAAGTCGGGAACTGCGATATCTAATGTGAAAGCGCTTGCAAACGTCGTTAGGTTAGGTTAGGTTTGGTTAGGTTAGGTTAGGTTAGGTTAGGTTACGTTAGGTTAGGTTAGGTTAGGTTTGGTTAGGTTAGGTTAGGTTAGGTTAGGTTAGGGTATGTTAGGTAAGGTTTGGTTAGGTTAGGTTAGGTTAGGTTGGGTTAGGTAAGGTTAGGTTAGGTTAAGATATGAACCGCGCTAAAACCGCATTAAACAATGTCACTTAGTGAGATGCTGTGTTTTTCACCATTACAAGTCGGGAACTGCGATATCTAATGTGAAAGCGCATGAAACCGTCGTAATCTTGTGGAAAACATTGTAAAGTAGCGAATAAAACGTTTTCTAAAGATAGAAGTGCGAAGGTTCGGTTAGTTTGAGCTAGGTAGCGTCGTGAAACCACCAAAAACGATGTCATCTAACGAGATAGTGTTGTTTTATTGCGAGTACGAAACTGCGATAGGTGAAATATTGGGAAAGCACACAAAATGGCATAAACTAGCCAGATACTGCGTCTTGTGCCGTTACAAGTGCGAAACTGCTTTATTGTGATATTCTCGTTAAAGCGCATGCAAGTATCGTGAAACCTTAAAGAACGATGTCATTTAGCGAGATACAGCGTTCTGTACTGTAATAAGTTGGTGAGAAACTGTGAGGTCAAGCAAATATCGTAATTGTGAACGAAACAGTGTAATTGAGCGTATTTAGATACAAGTGCGAATGTTAGGTTAGGTTGACATCAACCGTCGTAAAACCGCATTAAACAATGTCACTTAGTGAGATGTAGTGTTTTTCAACATTACAAGTCGGGAACTACGATATCTAATGTGAAAGCGCTTGCAAACGTCGTTAGGTTAGGTTAGGTTAGGTTAGGTTAGGTTACGTTAGGTTAGGTTTGGTTAGGTTAGGTTAGGTTAGGTTATGTTAGGTCAGGTTGGGTTAGGTTAGGTTAGGTTAGGTTAGGTTAGGTTAAGATATGAACCGCGCTAAAACCGCATTAAACAATGTCACTTAGTGAGATGCAGTGTTTTTCACCTTTACAAGTTGGGAACTGCGATATCTAATGTGAAAGCGCTTGAAACCGTCGTAATGTTGTAGAAAGCAATGTAAAGTAGCGAGTAAAACGTTTTCTAACGATAGAAGTGCGAAGGTTATGTTAGGTTGAGTTATGTTAGTTTAAGCTAGGTAGCGTCGTGAAACCACCAAAAACGACGTCATCTAACGAGATAGTGTTGTTTTAATGCGAGTACGAAACTGCGATAGATAAAATGTTGTGAAAGCACACAAAACGGCATGAACAAGCCAAATACTGCGCGTTGTACCGTTACAAGTGCGAAACTGCTATGTTGTGACATTCTCGGTAAAGCGCATGCAAGTATCGTGAAACCTTAAAGAACGATGTCATTTAGCGATATACAGCGTTCTGTACTGTAATAAGTTGGTGAGAAACTGTGAGGTCAAGCAAATATCGTAATTGTGAACGAAACAGTGTAATTGAGCGTCTTTAGATACAAGTGCGAATGTTAGGTTAGGTTGACATATCAACCGTCGTAAAACCGCATTAAACAATGTCACTTAGTGAGATGTAGTGTTTTTCAACATTACAAGTCGGGAACTACGATATCTAATGTGAAAGCGCATGAAACCGTCGTAATCTTGTAGAAAACATTGTAAAGTTGCGAGTAAAACGTTTTCTAACGATAGAAGTGCGAAGGTTAGGTTAGGTTAGGTTAGTTTAAGCTAGGTAGCGTCGTGAAACTACCAAAAACGACGTCATCTAACGAGATAGTGTTGTTGTATTGCGAGTATTAAACTGCGATAGGTGAAATGTAGTGAATGCACACAAAACGGCATGAACAAGCCAAATACTGCGTGTTCTACCGTTACAAGTGCGAAACTGCTATATTGTGATATTCTCGTTAAAGCGCATGCAAGCATCGTGAAACCTTAAAGAACAATGTCATTTAGTGAGATACAGCGTTCTGTACTGCAATAAGTTGGTGAAAAACTGTGAGGTTATGCAAATATCGTACATGTGAACGAAACAGTGTAATAGAGCGTTTTTCAATACAAGTACGAATGTTAGGTTAGGTTAAGATATGAACCGTCGTAAAACCGCATTAAACAATGTCACTTAGTGAGATGCAGTGTTTTTCACCTTTACAAGTTGGGAACTGCGATATCTAATGTGAAAGCGCTTGAAACCGTCGTAATGTTGTAGAAAGCAATGTAAAGTAGCGAGTAAAACGTTTTCTAACGATAGAAGTGCGAAGGTTATGTTAGGTTGAGTTATGTTAGTTTAAGCTAGGTAGCGTCGTGAAACCACCAAAAACGACGTCATCTAACGAGATAGTGTTGTTTTATTGCGAGTACGAAACTGCGATAGGTAAAATGTTGTGAAAGCACACAAAACGGCATGAACAAGCCAAATACTGCGTGTTGTACCGTTACAAGTGCGAAACTGCTATGTTGTGACATTCTCGGTAAAGCGCATGCAAGTATCGTGAAACCTTAAAGAACGATGTCATTTAGCGAGATACAGCGTTCTGTACTGTAATAAGTTGGTGAGAAACTGAGGTCAAGCAAATATCATAATTGTGAACGAAACAGTGTAATTGAGCGTCTTTAGATACAAGTGCGAATGTTAGGTTAGGTTGACATATCAACCGTCGTAAAACCGCATTAAACAATGTCACTTAGTGAGATGTAGTGTTTTTCAACATTAAAAGTCGGGAACTACGATATCTAATGTGGAAGCGCATGAAACCGTCGTAATCTTGTAGAAAACATTGTAAAGTGGCGAGTAAAACGTTTTCTAACGATAGAAGTGCGAAGGTTAGGTTAGGTTAGGTTAGTTTAAGCTAGGTAGCGTCGTGAAACTACCAAAAACGACGTAATCTAACGAGATAGTGTTGTTTTATAGCGAGTATTAAACTGCGATAGGTGAAATGTTGTGAAAGCACACAAAACGGCATGAACAAGCCAAATACTGCGTGTTCTACCGTTACAAGTGCGAAACTGCTATATTGTGATATTCTCGTTAAAGCGCATGCAAGCATCGTGAAACCTTAAAGAACAATGTCATTTAGCGAGAGACAGTTTTCTGTACTGCAATAAGTTGGTGAAAAACTGTGAGGTTATGCAAATAGCGTAATTGTGAACAAAACAGTGTAATAGAGCGTTTTTAGATACAAGTGCGAATGTTAGGTTAGGTTAAGATATGAACTGTCGTAAAACCGCATTAAACAATGTCAATTACTGAGATGCAGTGTTTTTCACCATTAAAAGTGGGGAACTGCGATATTTAATGTGAAAGCGCTTGCAACCGTCGTTAGGTTAGGTTAGGTTAGGTTAGGTTAGGTTAGGTTTGGTTAGGTTAGGTTAGGTTAGGTTAGATTAGGTTAGGTTGGGTTGAGTTGGGTTAGGTTAGGTTAGGTTAGGTTAGGTTGGGTTAGGTTAGGTTAGGTTAGGTTAGGTTACGTTAGGTTAGGTTAGGTTACGTTAGGTTAGGTTAGGTTAAGTTACGTTAGGTTAGGTTAAGATATGAACCGTCGTAAAACCGCATTAAACAATGTCACTTAGTGAGATGCAGTGTTTTTCACCATTACAAGTCGGGAACTGCGATATCTAATGTGAAAGCGCTTGCAAACGTCGTTAGGTTAGGTTAGGTTAGGTTAGGTTACGTTAGGTTAGGTTTGGTTAGGTTAGGTTAGGTTAGGTTATGTTAGGTTAGGTTGGGTTAGGTTAGGTTAGGTTACGTTAGGTTAAGGTATGAACCGTCGTAAAACCGCAATAAACAATGTCACTTAGTGAGATGCAGTGTTTTTCACCTTTACAAGTTGGGAACTGCGATATCTAATGTGAAAGCGCTTGAAACCGTCGTAATGTTGTAGAAAGCAATGTAAAGTGGCGAGTAAAACGTTTTCTAACGATAGAAGTGCGAAGGTTATGTGAGGTTGAGTTATGTTAGTTTAAGCTAGGTAGCGTCGTGAAACCACCAAAAACGACGTCATCTAACAAGATAGTGTTGTTTTATTGCGAGTACGAAACTGCGATAGGTAAAATGTTGTGAAAGGACACAAAACGGCATGAACAAGACAAATACTGCGTGTTGTACCGTTACAAGTGCGAAACTGCTATGTTGTGACATTCTCGGTAAAGCGCATGCAAGTATCGTGAAACCTTAAAGAACGATGTCATTTAGCGAGATACAGCGTTCTGTACTGTAATAAGTTGGTGATAAACTGTGAGGTCAAGCAAATATCGTAATTGTGAACGAAACAGTGTAATTGAGCGTCTTTAGATACAAGTGCGAATGTTAGGTTATGTTGACATATCAACCGTCGTAAAACCGCATTAAACAATGTCACTTAGTGAGATGTAGTGTTTTTCAACATTACAAGTCGGGAACTACGATATCTAATGTGAAAGCGCATGAAACCGTCGTAATCTTGTAGAAAACATTGTAAAGTGGCGAGTAAAACGTTTTCTAACGATAGAAAAGCGAAGGTTAGGTTAGGTTAGGTTAGTTTAAGCTAGGTAGCGTCGTGAAACTACCAAAAACGACGTCATCTAACGAGATAGTGTTGTTTTATTGCGAGTACGAAACTGCGATAGGTGAAATGTTGTGAAAGCACACAAAACGGCATGAACAAGCCAAATACTGCGTGTTCTACCGTTACAAGTGCGAAACTGCTATATTGTGATATTCTCGTTAAAGCGCATGCAAGCATCGTGAAACCTTAAAGAACAATGCCATTTAGCGAGATACAGCGTTCTGTACTGCAATAAGTTGGTGAAAAACAGTGAGGTTATGCAAATATCGTAATTGTGAACAAAACAGTGTAATAGAGCGTTTTTAGATACAAGTGCGAATGTTAGGTTAGGTTAAGATATGAACCGTCGTAAAACCGCATTAAACAATGTCAATTACTGAGATGCAGTGTTTTTCACCATTAAAAGTGGGGAACTGCGATATTTAATGTGAAAGCGCTTGCAACCGTCGTTAGGTTAGGTTAGGTTAGGTTAGGTTTGGTTAGGTTAGGTTAGGTTAGTTTAGGTTAGATTAGGTTAGGTTGGGTTGAATTGGGTTAGGTTAGGTTAGGTTAGGTTAGGTTGGGTTAGGTTAGGTTAGGTTAGGTTAGGCTAGGTTACGTTAGGTTAGGTTAGGTTACGTTAGGTTAGGTTAGGTTAGGTTACGTTAGGTTAGGTTAGGTAAGGATAATTTGGTTAGGTTAGGGAAGGTTAGGTTAGGTTAGGTTAGGTTGGGTTGGGTGTTGTTGGGTTGGGTTGGGTTGGGTTAGGTTGGGTTAGGTTAGGTTAGGTTACGTTAGGTTAGGTTAGGTTAGGTTACGTTAGGTTATGTTAGGTTAGGTTAGGTTACGTTAGGTTAGGTTAGGTCAGGTAAGGTTAGGTTACGTTAGAATAGGTTAGGTTAGGTTACGTTAGGTTAGGTTAAGTTAGGTTAGGTTAGGTTTTGTTAGGTTAGGTTAGCTTAGGTTAGGTTAGGTTAGGTTACGTTAGGTTAGGTTAGGTTAGGTTGGGTTGGGTTGGGTTAGGTTGGGTTAGGTTAGGTTAGGTTAGGTTAGTTGGGTTAGGTAAGTTTAGGTTAGGTTAGGTTAGGTTAGGTTGGGTTGGGTTGGGTTAGGTTAGGTTAGGTTAGGTTAGGTAAGGTTAGGTTAGGCTAGGTTAGGTTACGTTAGGTTAAGGTATGAACCGTCGTAAAACCGCATTAAACAATGTCACTTAGTGAGATGCAGTGTTTTTCACCTTTACAAGTTGGGAACTGTGATATCTAATGTGAAAGCGCTTGAAACCGTCATAATGTTGTAGAAAGCAATGTAAAGTAGCGAGGAAAACGTTTTCTAACGATAGAAGTGCGAAGGTTATGTTAGGTTGAGTTATGTTAGTTTAAGCTAGGTAGCGTCATGCAACTACCAAAAACAACGTCATCTAACGAGATAGTGTTGTTTTATTGCGAGTACGAAACTGCGATAGGTGAAATTTTGTGAAAGCACACAAAACGGCATGAACAAGCCAAATACTGCGTGTTGTACCGTTACAAGTGCGAAACTGCTATGTTGTGATATTCTCGTTAAAGCGCATGCAAGCATCGTGAAACCTTAAAGAATGATGTCATTTAGCGAGATACAGCGTTCTGTACTGCAATAAGTTGGTGAAGAACTGTGAGGTTATGCAAATATCCTAATTGGGAACGAAACAGTGTAATAGAGCGTTTTTAATACAAGTGCGAATGTTAGGTTAGGTTAAGATATGAACCGTCGTAAAACCGCATTAAACAATGTCACTTAGTGAGATGCAGTGTTTTTCACCATTACAAGTCGGGAACTGCGATATCTAATGTGAAAGCGCTTGCAAACGTCGTTAGGTTAGGTTAGGTTTGGTTAGGTTAGGTTAGGTTAGGTTACGTTAGGTTAGGTTAGGTTAGGTTTGGTTAGGTTAGGTTAGGTTAGGTTAGGTTAGGTTAGGGTATGTTAGGTAAGGTTTGGTTAGGTTAGGTTTGGTTAGGTTGGGTTAGGTAAGGTTAGGTTAGAATAAGATATGAACCGCGCTAAAACCGCATTAAACAATGTCACTTAGTGAGATGCTGTGTTTTTCACCATTACAAGTCGGGAACTGCGATATCTAATGTGAAAGCGCATGAAACCGTCGTAATCTTGTAGAAAACATTGTAAAGTAGCGAATAAAACGTTTTCTAACGATAGAAGTGCGAAGGTTCAGTTAGTTTGAGCTAGGTAGCGTCGTGAAACCACCAAAAACGAAGTCATCTAACGAGATAGTGTTGTTTTATTGCGAGTACGAAACTGCAATAGGTGAAATATTGGGAAAGCACACAAAATGGCATGAACTAGCCAGATACTGCGTCTTGTGCCGTTACAAGTGCGAAACTGCTTTATTGTGATATTCTCGTTAAAGCGCATGCAAGTATCGTGAAACCTTAAAGAACGATGTCATTTAGCGAGATACAGCGTTCTGTACTGTAATAAGTTGGTGAGAAACTGTGAGGTCAAGCAAATATCGTAATTGTGAACGAAACAGTGTAATTGAGCGTATTTAGATACAAGTGCGAATCTTAGGTTAGGTTGACATATCAACCGTCGTAAAACCGCATTAAACAATGTCACTTAGTGAGATGTAGTGTTTTTCAACATTACAAGTCGGGAACTACGATATCTAATGTGAAAGCGCTTGCAAACGTCGTTAGGTTAGGTTAGGTTAGGTTAGGTTACGTTAGGTTAGGTTTGGTTAGGTTAGGTTAGGTTAGGTTATGTTAGGTTAGGTTGGGTTAGGTTAGGTTAGGTTAGGTTAGGTTAAGATATGAACCGCGCTAAAACCGCATTAAACAATGTCACTTAGTGAGATGCAGTGTTTTTCACCTTTACAAGTTGGGAACTGCGATATCTAATGTGAAAGCGCTTGAAACCGTCGTAATGTTTTAGAAAGCAATGTAAAGTAGCGAGTAAAACGTTTTCTAACGATAGAAGTGCGAAGGTTATGTTAGGTTGAGTTATGTTAGTTTAAGCTAGGTAGCGTCGTGAAACCACCAAAAACGACGTCATCTAACGAGATAGTGTTGTTTTAATGCGAGTACGAAACTGCGATAGATAAAATGTTGTGAAAGCACACAAAACGGCATGAACAAGCCAAATACTGCGCGTTGTACCGTTACAAGTGCGAAACTGCTATGTTGTGACATTCTCGGTAAAGCGCATGCAAGTATCGTGAAACCTTAAAGCACGATGTCATTTAGCGATATACAGCGTTCTGTACTGTAATAAGTTGGTGAGAAACTGTGAGGTCAAGCAAATATCGTAATTGTGAACGAAACAGTGTAATTGAGCGTCTTTAGATACAAGTGCGAATGTTAGGTTAGGTTGACATATCAACCGTCGTAAAACCGCATTAAACACTGTCACTTAGTGAGATGTAGTGTTTTTCAACATTACAAGTCGGGAACTACGATATCTAATGTGAAAGCGCATGAAACCGTCGTAATCTTGTAGAAAACATTGTAAAGTTGCGAGTAAAACGTTTTCTAACGATAGAAGTGCGAAGGTTAGGTTAGTTTAGGTTAGTTTAAGCTAGGTAGCGTCGTGAAACTACCAAAAACGACGTCATCTAACGAGATAGTGTTGTTGTATTGCGAGTATTAAACTGCGATAGGTGAAATGTAGTGAATGCACACAAAACGGCATGAACAAGCCAAATACTGCGTGTTCTACCGTTACAAGTGCGAAACTGCTATATTGTGATATTCTCGTTAAAGCGCATGCAAGCATCGTGAAACCTTAAAGAACAATGTCATTTAGCGAGATACAGCGTTCTGTACTGCAATAAGTTGGTGAAAAACTGTGAGGTTATGCAAATATCGTACATGTGAACGAAACAGTGTAATAGAGCGTTTTTCAATACAAGTACGAATGTTAGGTTAGGTTAAGATATAAACCGTCGTAAAACCGCATTAAACAATGTCACTTAGTGAGATGCAGTGTTTTTCACCTTTACAAGTTGGGAACTGCGATATCTAATGTGAAAGCGCTTGAAACCATCGTAATGTTGTAGAAAGCAATGTAAAGTAGCGAGTAAAACGTTTTCTAACGATAGAAGTGCGAAGGTTCGGTTAGTTTGAGCTAGGTAGCGTCGTGAAACCACCAAAAACGATGTCATCTAACGAGATAGTGTTGTTTTATTGCGAGTACGAAACTGCGATAGGTGAAATATTGGGAAAGCACACAAAATGGCATGAACTAGCCAGATACTGCGGCTTGTGCCGTTACAAGTGCGAAACTGCTTTATTGTGATATTCTCGTTAAAGCGCATGCAAGTATCGTGAAACCTTAAAGAACGATGTCATTTAGCGAGATACAGCGTTCTGTACTGTAATAAGTTGGTGAGAAACTGAGGTCAAGCAAATATCATAATTGTGAACGAAACAGTGTAATTGAGCGTCTTTAGATACAAGTGCGAATGTTAGGTTAGGTTGACATATCAACCGTCGTAAAACCGCATTAAACAATGTCACTTAGGGAGATGTAGTGTTTTTCAACATTAAAAGTCGGGAACTACGATATCTAATGTGGAAGCGCATGAAACCGTCGTAATCTTGTAGAAAACATTGTAAAGTGGCGAGTACAACGTTTTCTAAAGATAGAAGTGCGAAGGTTAGGTTAGGTTAGGTTAGTTTAAGCTAGGTAGCGTCGTGAAACTACCAAAAACGACGTCATCTAACCAGATAGTGTTGTTTTATAGCGAGTATTAAACTGCGATAGGTGAAATGTTGTGAAAGCACACAAAACGGCATGAACAAGCCAAATACTGCGTGTTCTACCGTTACAAGTGCGAAACTGCTATATTGTGATATTCTCGTTAAAGCGCATGCAAGCATCGTGAAACCTTAAAGAACAATGTCATTTAGCGAGATACAGTGTTCTGTACTGCAATAAGTTGGTGAAAAACTGTGAGGTTATGCAAATATCGTAATTGTGAACAAAACAGTGTAATAGAGCGTTTTTAGATACAAGTGCGAATGTTAGGTTAGGTTAAGATATGAACCGTCGTAAAACCGCATTAAACAATGTCACTTAGTGAGATGCAGTGTTTTTCACCATTACAAGTCGGGAACTGCGATATCTAATGTGAAAGCGCTTGCAAACGTCGTTAGGTTAGGTTAGGTTAGGTTAGGTTACGTTAGGTTAGGTTTGGTTAGGTTAGGTTAGGTTAGGTTATGTTAGGTTAGGTTGGGTTAGGTTAGGTTAGGTTACGTTAGGTTAAGGTATGAACCGTCGTAAAACCGCAATAAACAATGTCACTTAGTGAGATGCAGTGTTTTTCACCTTTACAAGTTGGGAACTGCGATATCTAATGTGAAAGCGCTTGAAACCGTCGTAATGTTGTAGAAAGCAATGTAAAGTGGCGAGTAAAACGTTTTCTAACGATAGAAGTGCGAAGGTTATGTGAGGTTGAGTTATGTTAGTTTAAGCTAGGTAGCGTCGTGAAACCACCAAAAACGACGTCATCTAACAAGATAGTGTTGTTTTATTGCGAGTACGAAACTGCGATAGGTAAAATGTTGTGAAAGCACACAAAACGGCATGAACAAGACAAATACTGCGTGTTGTACCGTTACAAGTGCGAAACTGCTATGTTGTGACATTCTCGGTAAAGCGCATGCAAGTATCGTGAAACCTTAAAGAACGATGTCATTTAGCGAGATACAGCGTTCTGTACTGTAATAAGTTGGTGATAAACTGTGAGGTCAAGCAAATATCGTAATTGTGAACGAAACAGTGTAATTGAGCGTCTTTAGATACAAGTGCGAATGTTAGGTTATGTTGACATATCAACCGTCGTAAAACCGCATTAAACAATGTCACTTAGTGAGATGTAGTGTTTTTCAACATTACAAGTCGGGAACTACGATATCTAATGTGAAAGCGCATGAAACCGTCGTAATCTTGTAGAAAACATTGTAAAGTGGCGAGTAAAACGTTTTCTAACGATAGAAGTGCGAAGGTTAGGTTAGGTTAGGTTAGTTTAAGCTAGGTAGCGTCGTGAAACTACCAAAAACGACGTCATCTAACGAGATAGTGTTGTTTTATTGCGAGTACGAAACTGCGATAGGTGAAATGTTGTGAAAGCACACAAAACGGCATGAACAAGCCAAATACTGCGTGTTCTACCGTTACAAGTGCGAAACTGCTATATTGTGATATTCTCGTTAAAGCGCATGCAAGCATCGTGAAACCTTAAAGAACAATGTCATTTAGCGAGATACAGCGTTCTGTACTGCAATAAGTTGGCGAAAAACAGTGAGGTTATGCAAATATCGTAATTGTGAACAAAACAGTGTAATAGAGCGTTTTTAGATACAAGTGCGAATGTTAGGTTAGGTTAAGATATGAACCGTCGTAAAACCGCATTAAACAATGTCAATTACTGAGATGCAGTGTTTTTCACCATTAAAAGTGGGGAACTGCGATATTTATTGTGAAAGCGCTTGCAACCGTCGTTAGGTTAGGTTAGGTTAGGTTAGGTTAGGTTTGGTTAGGTTAGGTTAGGTTAGTTTAGGTTAGATTAGGTTAGGTTGGGTTGAATTGGGTTAGGTTAGGTTAGGTTAGGTTAGGTTGGGTTAGGTTAGGTTAGGTTAGGTTAGGTTACGTTAGGTTACGTTAGGTTACGTTAGGTTAGGTTAGGTTAGTTACGTTAGGTTAGGTTAGGTAAGGATAATTTGGTTAGGTTAGGGAAGGTTAGGTTAGGTTAGGTTAGGTTGGGTTGGGTGTTGTTGGGTTGGGTTGGGTTGGGTTAGGTTGGGTTAGGTTAGGTTAGGTTACGTTAGGTTAGGTTAGGTTAGGTTACGTTAGGTTATGTTAGGTTAGGTTAGGTTACGTTAGGTTAGGTTAGGTCAGGTAAGGTTAGGTTACGTTAGAATAGGTTAGGTTAGGTTACGTTAGGTTAGGTTAAGTTAGGTTAGGTTAGGTTTTGTTAGGTTAGGTTAGCTTAGGTTAGGTTAGGTTAGGTTACGTTAGGTTAGGTTAGGTTAGGTTAGGTTGGGTTGGGTTGGGTTGGGTTAGGTTGGGTTAGGTTAGGTTAGGTTAGGTTAGTTGGGTTAGGTTAGTTTAGGTTAGGTTAGGTTAGGTTAGGTTGGGTTGGGTTGGGTTGGGTTAGGTTAGGTTAGGTTAGGTTAGGTAAGGTTAGGTTAGGTTAGGTTAGGTTACGTTAGGTTAAGGTATGAACCGTCGTAAAACCGCATTAAACAATGTCACTTAGTGAGATGCAGTGTTTTTCACCTTTACAAGTTGGGAACTGTGATATCTAATGTGAAAGCGCTTGAAACCGTCATAATGTTGTAGAAAGCAATGTAAAGTAGCGAGGAAAACGTTTTCTAACGATAGAAGTGCGAAGGTTATGTTAGGTTGAGTTATGTTAGTTTAAGCTAGGTAGCGTCATTGAACTACCAAAAACAACGTCATCTAACGAGATAGTGTTGTTTTATTGCGAGTACGAAACTGCGATAGGTGAAATTTTGTGAAAGCACACAAAACGGCATGAACAAGCCAAATACTGCGTGTTGTACCGTTACAAGTGCGAAACTGCTATGTTGTGATATTCTCGTTAAAGCGCATGCAAGCATCGTGAAACCTTAAAGAATGATGTCATTTAGCGAGATACAGCGTTCTGTACTGCAATAAGTTGGTGAAAAACTGTGAGGTTATGCAAACATCCTAATTGGGAACGAAACAGTGTAATAGAGCGTTTTTAATACAAGTGCGAATGTTAGGTTAGGTTAAGATATGAACCGTCGTAAAACCGCATTAAACAATGTCACTTAGTGAGATGCAGTGTTTTTCACCATTACAAGTCGGGAACTGCGATATCTAATGTGAAAGCGCTTGCAAACGTCGTTAGGTTAGGTTAGGTTTGGTTAGGTTAGGTTAGGTTAGGTTACGTTAGGTTAGGTTAGGTTAGGTTTGGTTAGGTTAGGTTAGGTTAGGTTAGGTTAGGGTATGTTAGGTAAGGTTTGGTTAGGTTAGGTTTGGTTAGGTTGGGTTAGGTAAGGTTAGGTTAGAATAAGATATGAACCGCGCTAAAACCGCATTAAACAATGTCACTTAGTGAGATGCTGTGTTTTTCACCATTACAAGTCGGGAACTGCGATATCTAATGTGAAAGCGCATGAAACCGTCGTAATCTTGTAGAAAACATTGTAAAGTAGCGAATAAAACGTTTTCTAACGATAGAAGTGCGAAGGTTCGGTTAGTTTGAGCTAGGTAGCGTCGTGAAACCACCAAAAACGAAGTCATCTAACGAGATAGTGTTGTTTTATTGCGAGTACGAAACTGCGATAGGTGAAATATTGGGAAAGCACACAAAATGGCATGAACTAGCCAGATACTGCGTCTTGTGCCGTTACAAGTGCGAAACTGCTTTATTGTGATATTCTCGTTAAAGCGCATGCAAGTATCGTGAAACCTTAAAGAACGATGTCATTTAGCGAGATACAGCGTTCTGTACTGTAATAAGTTGGTGAGAAACTGTGAGGTCAAGCAAATATCGTAATTGTGAACGAAACAGTGTAATTGAGCGTATTTAGATACAAGTGCGAATCTTAGGTTAGGTTGACATATCAACCGTCGTAAAACCGCATTAAACAATGTCACTTAGTGAGATGTAGTGTTTTTCAACATTACAAGTCGGGAACTACGATATCTAATGTGAAAGCGCTTGCAAACGTCGTTAGGTTAGGTTACGTTAGGTTAGGTTTGGTTAGGTTAGGTTAGGTTAGGTTATGTTAGGTTAGGTTGGGTTAGGTTAGGTTAGGTTAGGTTAGGTTAAGATATGAACCGCGCTAAAACCGCATTAAACAATGTCACTTAGTGAGATGCAGTGTTTTTCACCTTTACAAGTTGGGAACTGCGATATCTAATGTGAAAGCGCTTGAAACCGTCGTAATGTTTTAGAAAGCAATGTAAAGTAGCGAGTAAAACGTTTTCTAACGATAGAAGTGCGAAGGTTATGTTAGGTTGAGTTATGTTAGTTTAAGCTAGGTAGCGTCGTGAAACCACCAAAACGACGTCATCTAACGAGATAGTGTTGTTTTAATGCGAGTACGAAACTGCGATAGATAAAATGTTGTGAAAGCACACAAAACGGCATGAACAAGCCAAATACTGCGCGTTGTACCGTTACAAGTGCGAAACTGCTATGTTGTGACATTCTCGGTAAAGCGCATGCAAGTATCGTGAAACCTTAAAGAACGATGTCATTTAGCGATATACAGCGTTCTGTACTGTAATAAGTTGGTGAGAAACTGTGAGGTCAAGCAAATATCGTAATTGTGAACGAAACAGTGTAATTGAGCGTCTTTAGATACAAGTGCGAATGTTAGGTTAGGTTGACATATCAACCGTCGTAAAACCGCATTAAACACTGTCACTTAGTGAGATGTAGTGTTTTTCAACATTACAAGTCGGGAACTACGATATCTAATGTGAAAGCGCATGAAACCGTCGTAATCTTGTAGAAAACATTGTAAAGTTGCGAGTAAAACGTTTTCTAACGATAGAAGTGCGAAGGTTAGGTTAGTTTAGGTTAGTTTAAGCTAGGTAGCGTCGTGAAACTACCAAAAACGACGTCATCTAACGAGATAGTGTTGTTGTATTGCGAGTATTAAACTGCGATAGGTGAAATGTAGTGAATGCACACAAAACGGCATGAACAAGCCAAATACTGCGTGTTCTACCGTTACAAGTGCGAAACTACTATATTGTGATATTCTCGTTAAAGCGCATGCAAGCATCGTGAAACCTTAAAGAACAATGTCATTTAGCGAGATACAGCGTTCTGTACTGCAATAAGTTGGTGAAAAACTGTGAGGTTATGCAAATATCGTACATGTGAACGAAACAGTGTAATAGAGCGTTTTTCAATACAAGTACGAATGTTAGGTTAGGTTAAGATATAAACCGTCGTAAAACCGCATTAAACATTGTCACTTAGTGAGATGCAGTGTTTTTCACCTTTACAAGTTGGGAACTGCGATATCTAATGTGAAAGCGCTTGAAACCATCGTAATGTTGTAGAAAGCAATGTAAAGTAGCGAGTAAAACGTTTTCTAACGATAGAAGTGCGAAGGTTCGGTTAGTTTGAGCTAGGTAGCGTCGTGAAACCACCAAAAACGATGTCATCTAACGAGATAGTGTTGTTTTATTGCGAGTACGAAACTGCGATAGGTGAAATATTGGGAAAGCACACAAAATGGCATGAACTAGCCAGATACTGCGGCTTGTGCCGTTACAAGTGCGAAACTGCTTTATTGTGATATTCTCGTTAAAGCGCATGCAAGTATCGTGAAACCTTAAAGAACGATGTCATTTAGCGAGATACAGCGTTCTGTACTGTAATAAGTTGGTGAGAAACTGAGGTCAAGCAAATATCATAATTGTGAACGAAACAGTGTAATTGAGCGTCTTTAGATACAAGTGCGAATGTTAGGTTAGGTTGACATATCAACCGTCGTAAAACCGCATTAAACAATGTCACTTAGGGAGATGTAGTGTTTTTCAACATTAAAAGTCGGGAACTACGATATCTAATGTGGAAGCGCATGAAACCGTCGTAATCTTGTAGAAAACATTGTAAAGTGGCGAGTACAACGTTTTCTAAAGATAGAAGTGCGAAGGTTAGGTTAGGTTAGGTTAGTTTAAGCTAGGTAGCGTCGTGAAACTACCAAAAACGACGTCATCTAACCAGATAGTGTTGTTTTATAGCGAGTATTAAACTGCGATAGGTGAAATGTTGTGAAAGCACACAAAACGGCATGAACAAGCCAAATACTGCGTGTTCTACCGTTACAAGTGCGAAACTGCTATATTGTGATATTCTCGTTAAAGCGCATGCAAGCATCGTGAAACCTTAAAGAACAATGTCATTTAGCGAGATACAGTGTTCTGTACTGCAATAAGTTGGTGAAAAACTGTGAGGTTATGCAAATATCGTAATTGTGAACAAAACAGTGTAATAGAGCGTTTTTAGATACAAGTGCGAATGTTAGGTTAGGTTAAGATATGAACCGTCGTAAAACCGCATTAAACAATGTCAATTACTGAGATGCAGTGTTTTTCACCATTAAAAGTGGGGAACTGCGATATTTAATGTGAAAGCGCTTGCAACCGTCGTTAGGTTAGGTTAGGCTAGGTTAGGTTAGGTTAGGTTTGGTTAGGTTAGGTTAGGTTAGGTTAGGTTAGATTAGGTTATGTTGGGTTTAGTTGGGTTAGGTTAGGTTAGGTTAGGTTAGGTTGGGTTAGGTTAGGTTAGGTTAGGTTACGTTAGGTTATGTTAGGTTACGTTAGGTTAGGTTAGGTTAAGTTACGTTAGGTTAGGTTAGGTTAGGTAAGGATAATTTGGTTAGGTTAGGTAAGTTTAGGTTAGGTTAGGTTGGGTTGGGTGTTGGGTTAGGTTGGGTTAGGTTAGGTTGGGTTAGGTTAGGTTAGGTTATGTTAGATTAGGTTAGGTTAGGTTACGTTAGGTTATGTTAGGTTAGGTTAGGTTACGTTAGGTTAGGTTAGGTCAGGTAAGGTTAGGTTACGTTAGAATAGGTTAGGTTAGGTTACGTTAGGTTAGGTTAAGTTAGGTTAGGTTAGGTTAGGTTTGGTTAGGTTAGGTTAGGTTAGCTTAGGTTAGGTTAGGTCGGGTTGGGTTGGGTTAGGTTGGGTTAGGTTAGGTTAGGTTGGGTTAGGTTAGGTTAGTTTAGGTTAGGTTAGGTTAGGTTAGGTTGGGTTGGGTTAGGTTAGGTTACGTTAGGTTAGGTAAGGTTAGGTTAGGTTAGGTTAGGTTAGGTTAGGTTAAGGTATGAACCGTCGTAAAACCGCATTGAACAATGTCACTTAGTGAGATGCAGTGTTTTTCACCTTTACAAGTTGGGAACCGTGATATCTAATGTCAAAGCGCTTGAAACCGTCGTAATGTTGTAGAAAGCAATGTAAAGTAGCGAGTAAAACGTTTTCTAACGATAGAAGTGCGAAGGTCATGTTAGGTTGAGTTATGTTAGTTTAAGCTAGGTAGCGTCGTGAAACTACCAAAAACAACGTCATCTAACGAGATAGTGTTGTTTTATTGCGAGTACGAAACTGCGATAGGTGAAATGTTGTGAAAGCACACAAAACGGCATGAACAAGCCAAATACTGCGTGTTGTACCGTTACAAGTGCGAAACTGCTATGTTGTGATATTCTCGTTAAAGCGCATGCAAGCATCGTGAAACCTTAAAGAACGATGTCATTTAGCGAGATACAGCGTTCTGTACTGCAATAAGTTGGTGAAAAACTGTGAGGTTATGCAAATATCCTAATTGTGAACGAAACAGTGTAATTGAGCGTATTTAGATACAAGTGCGAATGTTAGGTTAGGTTGAGATATCAACCATCGTAAAACCGCATTAAACAATGTCACTAAGTGAGATGTAGAGTTTTTCAACATTACAAGACGGGAACTACGATATCTAATGTGAAAGCGCATGAAACCGTCGTAATCTTGTAGAAAACATTGTAAAGTGGCGAGTAAAACGTTTTCTAACGATAGAAGTGCGAAGGTTAGGTTAGGTTAGGTTAGTTTAAGCTAGGTAGCGTCGTGAAACTACCAAAAACGACGTCATCTAACGAGATAGTGTTGTTTTATAGCGAGTATTAAACTGCGATAGGTGAAATGTTGTGAAAGCACACAAAACGGCATGAACAAGCCAAATACTGCGTGTTATACCGTTACAAGTGCGAAACTGCTATATTGTGATATTCTCGTTAAAGCGCGTGCAAGCATCGTGAAACCTTAAAGAACAATGTCATTTAGCGAGATACAGCGTTCTGTACTGCAATAAGTTGGTGAAAAACTGTGAGGTTATGCAAATATCGTAATTGTGAACAAAACAGTGTAATAGAGCGTTTTTAGATACAAGTGCGAATGTTAGGTTAGGTTAAGATATGAACCGTCGTAAAACCGCATTAAACAATGTCATTTAGTGAGATGCAGTGTTTTTCACCATTACAAGTCGGGAACTGCGATATCTAATGTGAAAGCGCTTGCAAACGTCGTTAGGTTAGGTTAGGTTAGGTTACGTTAGGTAGGTTTGGTTAGGTTAGGTTAGGTTAGGTTATGTTAGGTTAGGTTGGGTTAGGTTAGGTTAGGTTAGGTTAGGTTAGGTTAAGATATGAACCGCGCTAAAACCGCATTAAACAATGTCACTTAGTGAGATGCAGTGTTTTTCACCTTTACAAGTTGGGAACTGCGATATCTAATGTGAAAGCGCATGAAACCGTCGTAATCTTTTAGAAAACATTGTAAAATTGCGAGTAAAACGTTTTCTAACGATAGAAGTGCGAAGGTTATGTTAGGTTGAGTTATGTTAGTTTAAGCTAGGTAGCGTCGTGAAACCACCAAAAACGACGTCATCTAACGAGATAGTGTTGTTTTATTGCGAGTACGAAACTGCGATAGGTAAAATGTTGTGAAAGCACACAAAAAAGCATGAACAAGTCAAATACTGCGTGTTGTACCGTTACAAGTGCGAAACTGCTATGTTGTGACATTCTCGGTAAAGCGCATGCAAGTATCGTGAAACCTTAAAGAACGATGTCATTTAGCGAGATACAGCGTTCTGTACTGTAATAAGTTGGTGAGAAACTGTGAGGTCAAGCAAATATCGTAATTGTGAACGAAACAGTGTAATTGAGCGTCTTTAGATACAAGTGCGAATGTTAGGTTAGGTTGACATATCAACCGTCGTAAAACCGCATTAAACAATGTCACTTAGTGAGATGTAGTGTTTTTCAACATTACAAGTCGGGAACTACGATATCTAATGTGAAAGCGCATGAAACCATCGTAATCTTGTAGAAAACATTGTAAAGTTGCGAGTAAAACGTTTTCTAACGATAGAAGTGCGAAGGTTAGGTTAGGTTAGGTTAGTTTAAGCTAGGTAGCGTCGTGAAACTACCAAAAACGATGTCATCTAACGAGATAGTGTTGTTTTATTGCGAGTATTAAACTGCGATAGGTGAAATGTTGTGAATGCACACAAAACGGCATGAACAAGCCAAATACTGCGTGTTCTACCGTTACAAGTGCGAAACTGCTATATTGTGATATTCTCGTTAAAGCGCATGCAAGCATCGTGAAACCTTAAAGAACAATGTCATTTAGCGAGATACAGCGTTCTGTACTGCAATAAGTTGGTGAAAAACTGTGAGGTTATGCAAATATCGTAATTGTGAACGAAACAGTGTAATAGAGCGTTTTTCAATACAAGTACGAATGTTAGGTTAGGTTAAGATATGAACCGGCGTTAAACCGCATTAAACAATGTCACTTAGTGAGATGCAGTGTTTTTCACCATTACAAGTCGGGAACTGCGATATCTAATGTGAAAGCGCTTGCAAACGTCGTTAGGTTAGGTTAGGTTAGGTTAGGTTACGTTAGGTTAGGTTTGGTTAGGTTAGGTTAGGTTATGTTAGGTTAGGTTGGGTTAGGTTAGGTTGAGTTGGGTTAGGTTAGGTTAGGTTAGGTTAGGTTGGGTTAGGTCAGGTTAGGTTAGGTTATGTTACGTTAGGTTAGGTTAGATTACGTTAGGTTAGGTTAGGTTAGGTTACGTTAGGTTAGGTTACGTTAGGTTAGGTAAGGATAATTTGGTTCGGTTAGGTAAGGTTAGGTTAGGTTAGGTTGGGTTGGGTTGGGTGTTGTTGGGTTGGGTTGGGTTGGGTTAGGTTGGGTTAGGTTAGGTTAGGTTACGTTAGGTTAGGTTAGGTTAGGTTACGTTAGGTTACGTTAGGTTAGGTTAGGTTACGTTAGGTTAGGTTAGGTCAGGTAAGGTTAGGTTACGTTAGAATAGGTTAGGTTAGGTTACGTTAGGTTAGGTTAAGTTAGGTTAGGTTAGGTTAGGTTAGGTTAGGTTGGGTTGGGTTGGGTTAGGTTGGGTTAGGTTAGGTTAGGTTGGGTTGGGTTGGGTTAGGTTAGGTTAGGTTAGGTAAGGTTAGGTTAGGTTAGGTTAGGTTAAGGTATGAACCATCGTAAAACCGCATTAAACAATGTCACTTAGTGAGATGCAGTGTTTTTCACCTTTACAAGTTGGGAACTGTGATATCTAATGTGAAAGCGCTTGAAACCGTCGTAATGTTGTAGAAAGCAATGTAAAGTAGCGAGTAAAACGTTTTCTAACGATAGAAGTGCGAAGGTTATGTTAGGTTGAGTTATGTTATTTTAAGCTAGGTAGCGTCGTGAAACTACCAAAAACAACGTCATCTAACGAGATAGTGTTGTTTTATTGCGAGTACGAAACTGCGATAGGTGAAATGTTGTGAAAGCACACAAAACGGCATGAACAAGCCAAATACTGCGTGTTGTACCGTTACAAGTGCGAAACTGCTATGTTGTGATATTCTCGTTAAAGCGCATGCAAGCATCGTGAAACCTTAAAGAACGATGTCATTTAGCGAGATACAGCGTTCTGTACTGCAATAAGTTGGTGAAAAACTGTGAGTTTATGCAAATATCCTAATTGTTAACGAAACAGTGTAATAGAGCGTTTTTTAATACAAGTGCGAATGTTAGGTTAGGTTAAGATATGAACCGTCGTAAAACCGCATTAAACAATGTCACTTAGTGAGATGCAGTGTTTTTCACCATTACAAGTCGAGAACTGCGATATCTAATGTGAAAGCGCTTGCAAACGTCGTTAGGTTAGGTTAGGTTAGGTTAGGTTAGGTTACGTTAGGTTAGGCTAGGTTAGGTTTGGTTAGGTTAGGTTAGGTTAGGTTAGGGTATGTTAGGTAAGGTTTAGGTAAGGTTAGGTTAGGTTAAGATATGAACCGCGCTAGAACCGCATTAAACAATGTCACTTAGTGAGATGCTGTGTTTTTCACCATTACAAGTCGGGAACTGCGATATCTAATGTGAAAGCGCATGAAACCGTCGTAATCTTGTAGAAAACATTGTAAAGTAGCGAATAAAACGTTTTCTAACGATAGAAGTGCGAAGGTTCTTTTAGTTTGAGCTAGGTCGCGTCGTGAAACCACCAAAAACGATGTCATCTAACGAGATAGTGTTGTTTTATTGCGAGTACGAAACTGCAATAGGTGAAATATTGGGAAAGCACACAAAATGGCATGAACTAGCCAGATACTGCGTCTTGTGCCGTTACAAGTGCGCAATTGCTTTATTGTGATATTCTCGTTAAAGCGCATGCAAGTATCGTGAAACCTTAAAGAACGATGTCATTTAGCGAGATACAGCGTTCTGTACTGTAATAAGTTGGTGAGAAACTGTGAGGTCAAGCAAATATCGTAATTGTGAACGAAACAGTGTAATTGAGCGTATTAAGATACAAGTGCGAATGTTAGGTTAGGTTGAGATATCAACCGTCGTAAAACCGCATTAAACAATGTCACTTAGTGAGATGTAGTGTTTTTCAACATTACAAGTCGGGAACTACGATATCTAATGTGAAAGCGCATGAAACCGTCGTAATCTTGTAGAAAACATTGTAAAGTTGCGAGTAAAACGTTTTCTAACGATAGAAGTGCGAAGGTTAGCTTGAGTTATGTTAGTTTAAGCTATATAGCGTCGTGAGACCACCAAAAAGGACGTCATCTAACGAGATAGTGTTGTTTTATTGCATGTACGAAACTGCAATAGGTGAAATGTTGTGAATGTACACAAAACGACTTGAACAAGCCAGATACTGCGTGTTGTACCGTTACAAGTGCGAAACTGCTATAATGTGATATTCTCGTTAAAGCGCATGCAAGCATCGTGAAACCTTAAAGAACGATGTCATTTAGCGAGATACAGCGTTCTGTACTGCAATAAGTTGGTGAAAAACTGTGAGGTTATGCAAATATCGTAATTGTGAACGAAACAGTGTAATAGAGCGTTTTTCAATACAAGTACCAATGTTAGGTTAGGTTAAGATATGAACCGTCGTAAAACCGCATTAAACAATGTCACTTAGTGAGATGCAGTGTTTTTCACCATTACAAGTCGGGAACTGCGATATCTAATGTGAAAGCGCTTGCAAACGTCGTTAGGTTAGGTTAGGTTAGGTTAGGTTAGGTTAGGTTACGTTAGGTTAGGTTTGGTTAGGTTAGGTTAGGTTAGGTTATGTTAGGTTAGGTTGGGTTAGGTTAGGTTAGGTTAGGTTAAGATATGAACCGCGCTAAAACCGCATTAAACAATGTCACTTAGTGAGATGCAGTGTTTTTCACCTTTACAAGTTGGGAACTGCGATATCTAATGTGAAAGCGCTTGAAACCGTCGTAATGTTGTAGAAAGCAATGTAAAGTAGCGAGTAAAACGTTTTCTAACGATAGAAGTGCGAAGGTTATGTTAGGTTGAGTTATGTTAGTTTAAGCTAGGTAGCGTCGTGAAACCACCAAAAACGACGTCATCTAACGAGATAGTGTTGTTTTATTGCGAGTACGAAACTGCGATAGGTAAAATGTTGTGAAAGCACACAAAATGGCATGAACAAGCCAAATACTGCGTGTTGTACCGTTACAAGTGCGAAACTGCTATGTTGTGACATTCTCGGTAAAGCGCATGCAAGTATCGTGAAACCTTAAAGAACGATGTCGTTTAGCGAGATACAGCGTTCTGTACTGTAATAAGTTGGTGAGAAACTGTGAGGTCTAGCAAATATCGTAATTGTGAACGAAACAGTGTAATTGAGCGTCTTTAGATACAAGTGCGAATGTTAGGTTAGGTTGACATATCAACCGTCGTAAAACCGCATTAAACAATGTCACTTAGTGAGATGTAGTGTTTTTCAACATTACAAGTCGGGAATCACGATATCTAATGTGAAAGCGCATGAAACCGTCGTAATCTTGTAGAAAACATTGTAAAGTGGCGAGTAAAACGTTTTCTAACGATAGAAGTGCGAAGGTTAGGTTAGGTTAGGTTAGTTTAAGCTAGGTAGCGTCGTGAAACTACCAAAAACGACGTCATCTAACGAGATAGTGTTGTTTTATAGCGAGTATTAAACTGCGATAGGTGAAATGTTGTGAAAGCACACAAAACGGCATGAACAAGCCAAATACTGCGTGTTCTACCGTTACTAGTGCGAAACTGCTATATTGTGATATTCTCGTTAAAGCGCATGCAAGCATCGTGAAACCTTAAAGAACAATGTCATTTAGCGAGATACAGCGTTCTGTACTGCAATAAGTTGGTGAAAAACTGTGAGGTTATGCAAGTATCGTAATTGTGAACAAAGTAGTGTAATAGAGCGTTTTTAGATACAAGTGCGAATGTTAGGTTAGGTTAAGATATGAACCGTCGTAAAACCGCATTAAACAATGTCAATTACTGAGATGCAGTGTTTTTCACCATTAAAAGTGGGGAACTGCGATATTTAATGTGAAAGCGCTTGCAACCGTCGTTAGGTTAGGTTAGGTTAGGTTAGGTTAGGTTAGGTTTGGTTAGGTTAGGTTAGGTTAGGTTAGGTTAGGTTAGGTTAGATTAGGTTAGGTTGGGTTGAGTTGGGTTAGGTTAGGTTAGGTTAGGTTGGGTTAGGTTAGGTTAGGTTAGGTTAGGTTAGGTTATGTTAGGTTAGGTTAGGTTACGTTAGGTTAGGTTAGGTTAGGTTACGTTAGGTTAGGTTAGGTTAGGTAAGGATAATTTGGTTAGGTTAGGTAAGGTTAGGTTAGGTTGGGTTGGGTGTTGTTGGGTTGGGTTGGGTTAGGTTGGGTTAGGTTAGGTTAGGTTACGTTAGGTTAGGTTAGGTTACGTTAGGTTATGTTAGGTTAGGTTAGGTTACATTAGGTTAGGTTAGGTCAGGTAAGGTTAGGTTACGTTAGAATAGGTTAGGTTAGGTTAGGTTACGTTAGGTTAGGTTAAGTTAGGTTAGGTTAGGTTTGGTTAGCTTAGGTTAGGTTAGCTCAGGTTAGGTTAGGTTGGGTTAGGTTGGGTTAGGGTGGGTTGGGTTAGGTTAGTTTAGGTTAGGTTGGGTTAGGTTAGTTTAGGTTAGGTTAGGTTAGGTTAGGTTGGGTTGGGTTGGGTTAGGTTAGGTTAGGTTAGGTTACGTTAGGTTAAGGTATGAACCGTCGTAAAACCGCATTAAACAATGTCACTTTGTGAGATGCAGTGTTTTTCACCTTTACAAGTTGGGAACTGTGATATCTAATGTGAAAGCGCTTGAAACCATCATAATGTTGTAGAAAGCAATGTAAAGTAGCGAGTAAAACGTTTTCTAACGATAGAAGTGCGAAGGTTATGTTAGGTTGAGTTATGTTAGTTTAAGCTAGGTAGCGTCGTGCAACTACCAAAAACAACGTCATCTAACGAGATAGTGTTGTTTTATTGCGAGTACGAAACTGCGATAGGTGAAATGTTGTGAAAGCACACAAAACGGCATGAACAAGCCAAATACTGCGTGTTGTACCGTTACAAGTGCGAAACTGCTATGTTGTGATATTCTCGGTAAAGCGCATGCAAGCATCGTGAAACCTTAAAGAACGATGTCATTTAGCGAGATACAGCGTTCTGTAATGCAATAAGTTGGTGAAAAACTGTGAGGTTATGCAAATATCCTAATTGTGAACGAAACAGTGTAATAGAGCGTTTTTTAATACAAGTGCGAATGTTAGGTTAGGTTAAGATATGAACCGTCGTAAAACCGCATTAAACAATGTCACTTAGTGAGATGCAGTGTTTTTCACCATTACAAGTCGGGAACTGCGATATCTAATGTGAAAGCGCTTGCAAACGTCGTTAGGTTAGGTTAGGTTGGGTTAGGTTAGGTTAGGTTAGGTTACGTTAGGTTAGGTTAGGTTAGGTTAGGTTAGGTTAGGTTAGGGTATGTTAGGTAAGGTTTGGTTAGGTTAGGTTAGGTTAGGTTGGGTTAGGTAAGGTTAGGTTAGGTTAAGATATGAACCGCGCTAAAACCGCAATAAACAATGTCACTTAGTGAGATGCTGTGTTTTTCACCATTACAAGTCGGGAACTGCGATATCTAATGTGAAAGCGCATGAAACCGTCGTAATCTTGTAGAAAACATTGTAAAGTAGCGAATAAAACGTTTTCTAACGATAGAAGTGCGAAGGTTCTGTTAGTTTGAGCTGGGTAGCGTCGTGAAACCACCAAAAACGATGACATCTAACGAGATAGTGTTGTTTTATTGCGAGTACGAAACTGCGATAGGTGAAATATTGGGAAAGCACACAAAATGGCATTAACTAGCCAGATACTGCGTCTTGTGCCGTTACAAGTGCGAAACTGCTTTATTGTGATATTTTCGTTAAAGCGCATGCAAGTATCGTGAAACCTTAAAGAACGATGTCATTTAGCGAGATACAGCGTTCTGTACTGTAATAAGTTGGTGAGAAACTGTGAGGTCAAGCAAATATCGTAATTGTGAACGAAACAGTGTAATTGAGCGTATTTAAATACAAGTGCGAATGTTAGGTTAGGTTGAGATATCAACCGTCATAAAACCGCATTAAACAATGTCACTTAGTGAGATGTAGTGTTTTTCAACATTACAAGTCGGGAACTACGATATCTAATGTGAAAGCGCATGAAACCGTCGTAATCTTGTAGCAAACATTGTAAAGTTGCGAGTAAAACGTTTTCTAACGATAGAAGTGCGAAGGTTAGCTTGAGTTATGTTAGTTTAAGCTATATAGCGTCGTGAGACCACCAAAAAGGACGTGATCTAACGAGATAGTGTTGTTTTATTGCATGTACGAAACTGCAATAGGTGAAATGTTGTGAATGTACACAAAACGACTTGAACAAGCCAGATATTGCGTGTTGTACCGTTACAAGTGCGAAACTGCTATAATGTGATATTCTCGTTAAAGCGCATGAAGCATCGTGAAACCTTAAAGAACGATGTCATTTAGCGAGATACAGCGTTCTGTACTGCAATAAGTTGGTGAAAAACTGTGAGGTTATGCAAATATCGTAATTGTGAACGAAACAGTGTAATAGAGCGTTTTTCAATACAAGTACCAATGTTAGGTTAGGTTAAGATATGAACCGTCGTAAAACCGCATTAAACAATGTCACTTAGTGAGATGCAGTGTTTTTCACCATTACAAGTCGGGAACTGCGATATCTAATGTGAAAGCGCTTGCAAACGTCGTTAGGTTAGGTTAGGTTAGGTTACGTTAGGTTAGGTTTGGTTAGGTTAGGTTAGGTTAGGTTAGGTTATGTTATGTTAGGTTGGGTTAGGTTAGGTTAGGTTAGGTTAGGTTAGGTTAAGATATGAACCGCGCTAAAACCGCATTAAACAATGTCACTTAGTGAGATGCAGTGTTTTTCACCTTTACAAGTTGGGAACTGCGATATCTAATGTGAAAGTGCTTGAAGCCGTCGTAATGTTGTAGAAAGCAATGTAAAGTAGCGAGTAAAACGTTTTCTAACGATAGAAGTGCGAAGGTCATGTTAGGTTGAGTTATGTTAGTTTAAGCTAGGTAGCGTCATGAAACTACCAAAAACAACGTCATCTAACGAGATAGTGTTGTTTTATTGCGAGTACGAAACTGCGATAGGTGAAATGTTGTGAAAGCACACAAAACGGCATGAACAAGCCAAATACTGCGTGTTGTACCGTTACAAGTGCGAAACTGCTATGTTGTGATATTCTCGTTAAAGCGCATGCAAGCATCGTGAAACCTTAAAGAACGATTTCATTTAGCGAGATACAGCGTTCTGTACTGCAATAAGTTGGTGAAAAACTGTGAGGTTATGCAAATATCCTAATTGTGAACGAAACAGTGTAATAGAGCGTTTTTTAATACAAGTGCGAATGTTAGGTTAGGTTAAGATATGAACCGTCGTAAAACCGCATTAAACAATGTCACTCAGTGAGATGCAGTGTTTTTCACCATTACAAGTCGGGAACTGCGATATCTAATGTGAAAGCGCTTGCAAACGTCGTTAGGTTAGGTTAGGTTAGGTTAGGTTAGGTTAGGTTACGTTAGGTTAGGTTAGGTTAGGTTACGTTAGGTTAGGTTAGGTTAGGTAAGGATAATTTGGTTAGGTTAGGTTGGGTTGGGTTAGGTTGGGTTAGGTTAGGTTAGGTTAGGTTAGGTTGGGTTAGGTTAGTTTAGGTTAGGTTGGGTTGGGTTGGGTTAGGTTAAGGTATGAACCGTCGTAACCGCATTAAACAATGTCACTTAGTGAGATGCAGTGTTTTTCACCTTTACAAGTTGGGAACTGTGATATCTAATGTGAAAGCGCTTGAAACCGTCGTAATGTTGTAGAAAGCAATGTAAAGTAGCGAGTAAAACGTTTTCTAACGATAGAAGTGCGAAGGTCATGTTAGGTTGAGTTATGTTAGTTTAAGCTAGGTAGCGTCATGAAACTACCAAAAACAACGTCATCTAACGAGATAGTGTTGTTTTATTGCGAGTACGAAACTGCGATAGGTGAAATGTTGTGAAAGCACACAAAACGGCATGAACAAGCCAAATACTGCGTGTTGTACCGTTACAAGTGCGAAACTGCTATGTTGTGATATTCTCGTTAAAGCGCATGCAAGCATCGTGAAACCTTAAAGAACGATTTCATTTAGCGAGATACAGCGTTCTGTACTGCAATAAGTTGGTGAAAAACTGTGAGGTTATGCAAATATCCTAATTGTGAACGAAACAGTGTAATAGAGCGTTTTTTAATACAAGTGCGAATGTTAGGTTAGGTTAAGATATGAACCGTCATAAAACCGCATTAAACAATGTCACTTAGTGAGATGCAGTGTTTTTCACCATTACAAGTCGGGAACTGCGATATCTAATGTGAAAGCGCTTGCAAACGTCGTTAGGTTAGGTTAGGTTAGGTTAGGTTAGGTTAGGTTACGTTAGATTAGGTTAGGTTAGGTTTGGTTAGGTTAGGTTAGGTTAGGTTAGGTTAGGGTATGTTAGGTAAGGTTTGGTTAGGTTAGGTTAGGTTAGGTTGGTTTAGGTAAGGTTAGGTTAGGTTAAGATATGAACCGCGCTAAAACCGCATTAAACAATGTCACTTAGTGAGATGCTGTGTTTTTCACCATTACAAGTCGGGAACTGTGATATCTAATGTGAAAGCGCATGAAACCGTCGTAATCTTGTAGAAAACATTGTAAAGTAGCGAATAAAACGTTTTCTAACGATAGAAGTGCGAAGGTTCGGTTAGTTTGAGCTAGGTAGCGTCGTGAAACCACCAAAAACGATGTCATCTAACGAGATAGTGTTGTTTTATTGCGAGTACGAAACTGCGATAGGTGAAATATTGGGAAAGCACACAAAATGGCATGAACTAGCCAGATACTGCGTCTTGTGCCGTTACAAGTGCGAAACTGCTTTATTGTGATATTCTCGTTAAAGCGCATGCAAGTATCGTGAAACCTTAAAGAACGATGTCATTTAGCGAGATACAGCGTTCTGTACTGTAATAAGTTGGTGAGAAACTGTGAGGTCAAGCAAATATCGTAATTGTGAACGAAACAGTGTAATTGAGCGTATTTAGATACAAGTGCGAATGTTAGGTTAGGTTGAGATATCAACCGTCGTAAAACCGCATTAAACAATGTCACTTAGTGAGATGTTGTGTTTTTCAACATTACAAGTCGGGAACTACGATATCTAATGTGAAAGCGCATGAAACCGTCGTAATCTTGTAGAAAACATTGTAAAGTTGCGAGTAAAACGTTTTCTAACGATATAAGTGCGAAGGTTAGCTTGAGTTATGGTAGTTTAAGCTATATAGCGTCGTGAGACCACCAAAAAGGACGTCATCTAACGAGATAGTGTTGTTTTATTGCATGTACGAAACTGCAATAGGTGAAATGTTGTGAATGTACACAAAACGACTTGAACAAGCCAGATACTGCGTGTTGTACCGTTACAAGTGCGAAACTGCTATAATGTGATATTCTCGTTAAAGCGCATGCAAGCATCGTGAAACCTTAAAGAACAATGTCATTTAGCGAGATACAGCGTTCTGTACTGCAATAAGTTGGTGAAAAACTGTGAGGTTATGCAAGTATCGTAATTGTGAACAAATTAGTGTAATAGAGCGTTTTTAGATACAAGTGCGAATGTTAGGTTAGGTTAAGATATGAACCGTCGTAAAACCGCATTAAACAATGTCAATTACTGAGATGCAGTGTTTTTCACCATTAAAAGTGGGGAACTGCGATATTTAATGTGAAAGCGCTTGCAACCGTCGTTAGGTTAGGTTAGGTTAGGTTAGGTTTGGTTAGGTTAGGTTAGGTTAGGTTAGATTAGGTTAGGTTGGGTTGAGTTGGGTTAGGTTAGGTTAGGTTAGGTTGGGTTAGGTTAGGTTAGGTTAGGTTAGGTTACGTTAGGTTAGGTTAGGTTACGTTAGGTTAGGTTAGGTTAGGTTACGTTAGCTTAGGTTAGGTTAGGTAAGGATAATTTGGTTAGGTTAGGTAAGGTTAGGTTAGGTTGGGTTGGGTGTTGTTGGGTTGGGTTGGGTTAGGTTGGGTTAGGTTAGGTTAGGTTACGTTAGGTTAGGTTAGGTTAGGTTACGTTAGGTTATGTTAGGTTAGGTTAGGTTACGTTAGGTTAGGTTAGGTCAGGTAAGGTTAGGTTACGTTAGAATAGGTTAGGTTAGGTTAGGTTACGTTAGGTTAGGTTAAGTTAGGTTAGGTTAGGTTTGGTTAGCTTAGGTTAGGTTAGCTTAGGTTAGGTTAGGTTGGGTTAGGTTGGGTTAGGTTGGGTTGGGTTAGGTTAGGTTAGGTTAGGTTGGGTTAGGTTAGGTTAGGTTAAGGTATGAACCATCGTAACCGCATTAAACAATGTCACTTAGTGAGATGCAGTGTTTTTCACCTTTACAAGTTGGGAACTGTGATATCTAATGTGAAAGCGCTTGAAACCGTCGTAATGTTGTAGAAAGCAATGTAAAGTAGCGAGTAAAACGTTTTCTAACGATAGAAGTGCGAAGGTCATGTTAGGTTGAGTTATGTTAGTTTAAGCTAGGTAGCGTCATGAAACTACCAAAAACAACGTCATCTAACGAGATAGTGTTGTTTTATTGCGAGTACGAAACTGCGATAGGTGAAATGTTGTGAAAGCACACAAAACGGCATGAACAAGCCAAATACTGCGTGTTGTACCGTTACAAGTGCGAAACTGCTATGTTGTGATATTCTCGTTAAAGCGCATGCAAGCATCGTGAAACCTTAAAGAACGATGTCATTTAGCGAGATACAGCGTTCTGTACTGCAATAAGTTGGTGAAAAACTGTGAGGTTATGCAAATATCCTAATTGTGAACGAAACAGTGTAATAGAGCGTTTTTTAATACAAGTGCGAATGTTAGGTTAGGTTAAGATATGAACCGTCGTAAAACCGCATTAAACAATGTCACTTAGTGAGATGCAGTGTTTTTCACCATTACAAGTCGGGAACTGCGATATCTAATGTGAAAGCGCTTGCAAACGTCGTTAGGTTAGGTTAGGTTAGGTTAGGTTAGGTTAGGTTAGGTTACGTTAGGTTAGGTTAGGTTAGGTTTGGTTAGGTTAGGTTAGGTTAGGTTAGGTTAGGGTATGTTAGGTAAGGTTTGGTTAGGTTATGTTAGGTTAGGTTGGGTTAGGTTAGGTTAGGTTAGGTTAAGATATGAACCGCGCCAAAACCGCATTAAACAATGTCACTTAGTGAGATGCAGTGTTTTTCACCTTTACAAGTTGGGAACTGCGATATCTAATGTGAAAGCGCTTGAAACCGTCGTAATGTTGTAGAAAGCAATGTAAAGTAGCGAGTAAAACGTTTTCTAACGATAGAAGTGCGAAGGTTATGTTAGGTTGAGTTATGTTAGTTTAAGCTAGGTAGCGTCGTGAAACCACCAAAAACGACGTCATCTAACGAGATAGTGTTGTTTTATTGCGAGTACGAAACTGCGATAGGTAAAATGTTGTGAAAGCACACAAAATGGCATGAACAAGCCAAATACTTCGTGTTGTACCGTTACAAGTGCGAAACTGCTATGTTGTGACATTCTCGGTAAAGCGCATGCAAGTATCGTGAAACCTTAAAGAACGATGTCGTTTAGCGAGATACAGCGTTCTGTACTGTAATAAGTTGGTGAGAAACTGTGAGTTCTAGCAAATATCGTAATTGTGAACGAAACAGTGTAATTGAGCGTCTTTAGATACAAGTGCGAATGTTAGGTAAGGTTGACATATCAACCGTCGTAAAACCGCATTAAACAATGTCACTTAGTGAGATGTAGTGTTTTTCAACATTACAAGTCGGGAACTACGATATCTAATGTGAAAGCGCATGAAACCGTCGTAATCTTGTGGAAAACATTGTAAAGTGGCGAGTAAAACGTTTTCTAACGATAGAAGTGCGAAGGTTAGGTTAGGTTAGGTTAGTTTAAGCTAGGTAGCGTCGTGAAACTACCAAAAACGACGTCATCTAACGAGATAGTGTTGTTTTATAGCGAGTATTAAACTGCGATAGGTGAAATGTTGTGAAAGCACACAAAACGGCATGAACAAGCCAAATACTGCGTGTTCTACCGTTGCAAGTGCGAAACTGCTATATTGTGATATTCTCGTTAAAGCGCATGCAAGCATCGTGAAACCTTAAAGAACAATGTCATTTAGCGAGATACAGCGTTCTGTACTGCAATAAGTTGGTGAAAAACTGTGAGGTTATGCAAGTATCGTAATTGTGAACAAATTAGTGTAATAGAGCGTTTTTAGATACAAGTGCGAATGTTAGGTTAGGTTAAGATATGAACCGTCGTAAAACCGCATTAAACAATGTCAATTACTGAGATGCAGTGTTTTTCACCATTAAAAGTGGGGAACTGCGATATTTAATGTGAAAGCGCTTGCAACCGTCGTTAGGTTAGGTTAGGTTAGGTTAGGTTTGGTTAGGTTAGGTTAGGTTAGGTTAGGTTAGATTAGGTTAGGTTGGGTTGAGTTGGGTTAGGTTAGGTTAGGTTAGGTTACGTTAGGTTAGGTTAGGTTACGTTAGGTTAGGTTAGGTTAGGTTACGTTAGGTTAGGTTAGGTTAGGTAAGGATAATTTGGTTAGGTTAGGTAAGGTTAGGTTAGGTTGGGTTGGGTGTTGTTGGGTTGAGTTGGGTTGGGTTAGGTTGGGTTAGGTTAGGTTAGGTTACGTTAGGTTAGGTTAGGTTAGGTTACGTTAGGTTATGTTAGGTTAGGTTAGGTTACGTTAGGTTAGGTTAGGTCAGGTAAGGTTAGGTTACGTTAGAATAGGTTAGGTTAGGTTAAATTACGTTAGGTTAGGTTAAGTTAGGTTAGGTTAGGTTTGGTTAGCTTAGGTTAGGTTAGCTTAGGTTAGGTTAGGTTGGGTTAGGTTGGGTTAGGTTGGGTTGGGTTAGGTTAGGTTAGGTTGGGTTAGGTTAGTTTAGGTTAGGTTAGGTTAGGTTAGGTTGGGTTGGGTTGGGTTGGGTTAGGTTAGGTTAGGTTAGGTTAGGTTACGTTAGGTTAAGGTATGAACCGTCGTAAAACCGCATTAAACAATGTCACTTAGTGAGATGCAGTGTTTTTCACCTTTACAAGTTGGGAACTGTGATATCTAATGTGAAAGCGCTTGAAACCATCATAATGTTGTAGAAAGCAATGTAAAGTAGCGAGTAAAACGTTTTCTAACGATAGAAGTGCGAAGGTTATGTTAGTTTGAGTTATGTTAGTTTAAGCTAGGTAGCGTCGTGCAACTACCAAAAACAACGTCATCTAACGAGATAGTGTTGTTTTATTGCGAGTACGAAACTGCGATAGGTGAAATGTTGTGAAAGCACACAAAACGGCATGAACAAGCCAAATACTGCGTGTTGTACCGTTACAAGTGCGAAACTGCTATGTTGTGATATTCTCGTTAAAGCGCATGCAAGCATCGTGAAACCTTAAAGAACGATGTCATTTAGCGAGATACAGCGTTCTGTACTGCAATAAGTTGGTGAAAAACTGTGAGGTTATGCAAATATCCTAATTGTGAACGAAACAGTGTAATAGAGCGTTTTTTAATACAAGTGCGAATGTTAGGTTAGGTTAAGATATGGACCGTCGTAAAACCGCATTAAACAATGTCACTTAGTGAGATGCAGTGTTTTTCACCATTACAAGTCGGGAACTGCGATATCTAATGTGAAAGCGCTCGCAAACGTCGTTAGGTTAGGTTAGGTTGGGTTAGGTTAGGTTAGGTTAGGTTACGTTAGGTTAGGTTAGGTTAGGTTAGGTTAGGTTAGGTTAGGGTATGTTAGGTAAGGTTTGGTTAGGTTAGGTTAGGTTAGGTTGGGTTAGGTAAGGTTAGGTTAGGTTAAGATATGAACCGCGCTAAAACCGCAATAAACAATGTCACTTAGTGAGATGCTGTGTTTTTCACCAATTACAAGTCGGGAACTGCGATATCTAATGTGAAAGCGCATGAAACCGTCGTAATCTTGTAGAAAACATTGTAAAGTAGCGAATACAACGTTTTCTAACGATAGAAGTGCGAAGGTTCTGTTAGTTTGAGCTAGGTAGCGTCGTGAAACCACCAAAAACGATGTCATCTAACGAGATAGTGTTGTTTTATTGCGAGTACGAAACTGCGATAGGTGAAATATTGGGAAAGCACACAAAATGGCAT
Source organism: Rhipicephalus microplus (assembly GCF_043290135.1). Lineage (NCBI taxonomy): Eukaryota > Metazoa > Arthropoda > Arachnida > Ixodida > Ixodidae > Rhipicephalus > Rhipicephalus microplus. Next base: position 454,169 of record NW_027464606.1, read on the forward strand.
GAACTAGCCAGATACTGCGTCTTGTGCCGTTACAAGTGCGAAACTGCTTTATTGTGATATTTTCGTTAAAGCGCATGCAAGTATCGTGAAACCTTAAACAACGATGTCATTTAGCGAGATACAGCGTTCTGTACTGTAATAAGTTGGTGAGAAACTGTGAGGTCAAGCAAATATCGTAATTGTGAACGAAACAGTGTAATTGAGCGTATTTAGATACAAGTGCGAATGTTAGGTTAGGTTGAGATATCAACCGTCGTAAAACCGCATTAAACAATGTCACTTAGTGAGATGTAGTGTTTTTCAACATTACAAGTCGGGAACTACGATATCTAATGTTAAAGCGCATGAAACCGTCGTAATCTTGTAGAAAACATTGTAAAGTTGCGAGTAAAACGTTTTCTAACGATAGAAGTGCGAAGGTTAGCTTGAGTTATGTTAGTTTAAGCTATATAGCGTCGTGAGACCACCAAAAAGGACGTCATCTAACGAGATAGTGTTGTTTTATTGCATGTACGAAACTGCAATAGGTGAAATGTTGTGAATGTACACAAAACGACTTGAACAAGCCAGATACTGCGTGTTGTACCGTTACAAGTGCGAAACTGCTATAATGTGATATTCTCGTTAAAGCGCATGAAGCATCGTGAAACCTTAAAGAACGATGTCATTTAGTGAGATACAGTGTTCTGTACTGCAATAGGTTGGTGAAAAACTGTGAGGTTATGCAAATATCGTAATTGTGAACGAAACAGTGTAATAGAGCGTTTTTCAATACAAGTACCAATGTTAGGTTAGGTTAAGATATGAACCGTCGTAAAACCGCATTAAACAATGTCACTTAGTGAGATGCAGTGTTTTTCACCATTACAAGTCGGGAACTGCGATATCTAATGTGAAAGCGCTTGCAAACGTCGTTAGGTTAGGTTAGGTTAGGTTACGTTAGGTTAGGTTTGGTTAGGTTAGGTTAGGTTAGGTTAGGTTAGGTTAGGTTAGGTTAGGTTAGGTTATGTTAGGTTAGGTTGGGTTAGGTTAGGTTAGGTTAGGTTAGGTTAAGATATGAACCGCGCTAAAACCGCATTAAACAATGTCACTTAGTGAGATGCAGTGTTTTTCACCTTTACAAGTTGGGAACTGCGATATCTAATGTGAAAGTGCTTGAAGCCGTCGTAATGTTGTAGAAAGCAATGTAAAGTAGCGAGTAAAACGTTTTCTAACGATAGAAGTGCGAAGGTTATGTTAGGTTGAGTTATGTTAGTTTAAGCTAGGTAGCGTCGTGAAACCACCAAAAACGACGTCATCTAACGAGATAGTGTTGTTTTATTGCGAGTACGAAACTGCGATAGGTAAAATGTTGTGAAAGCACACAAAATGGCATGAACAAGCCAAATACTGCGTGTTGTACCGTTACAAGTGCGAAACTGCTATGTTGTGACATTCTCGGTAAAGCGCATGCAAGTATCGTGAAACCTTAAAGAACGATGTCGTTTAGCGAGATACAGCGTTCTGTACTGTAATAAGTTGGTGAGAAACTGTGAGGTTATGCAAGTATCGTAATTGTGAACAAAACAGTGTAATAGAGGGTTTTTAGATACAAGTGCGAATGTTAGGTTAGGTTAAGATATGAACCGTCGTAAAACCGCATTAAACAATGTCAATTACTGAGATGCAGTGTTTTTCACCATTAAAAGTGGGGAACTGCGATATTTATTGTGAAAGCGCTTGCAACCGTCGTTAGGTTAGGTTAGGTTAGGTTAGGTTTGGTTAGGTTAGGTTAGGTTAGGTTAGATTAGGTTAGGTTGGGTTGAGTTGGGTTAGGTTAGGTTAGGTTAGGTTAGCTTAGGTTAGGTTAGCTTAGGTTAGGTTAGGTTGGGTTGGGTTGGGTTAGGTTGGGTTAGGTTAGGTTAGGTTAGGTTAGGTTAGGTTAGGTTAGGTTAGGTTGGGTTGGGTTGGGTTAGGTTAGGTTAGGTTAGGTTACGTTAGGTTAAGGTATGAACCGTCGTAAAACCGCATTAAACAATGTCACTTAGTGAGATGCAGTGTTTTTCACCTTTACAAGTTGGGAACTGTGATATCTAATGTGAAAGCGCTTGAAACCGTCATAATGTTGTAGAAAGCAATGTAGAGTAGCGAGTAAAACGTTTTCTAACGATAGAAGTGCGAAGGTTATGTTAGGTTGAGTTATGTTAGTTTAAGCTAGGTAGTGTCGTGCAACTACCAAAAACAACGTCATCTAACGAGATAGTGTTGTTTTATTGCGAGTACGAAACTGCGATAGGTGAAATCTTGTGAAAGCACACAAAACGGCATGAACATGCCAAATACTGCGTGTTGTACCGTTACAAGTGCGAAACTGCTATGTTGTGATATTCTCGTTAAAGCGCATGGAAGCATCGTGAAACCTTAAAGAACGATGTCATTTAGCGAGATACAGCGTTCTGTACTGCAATAAGTTGGTGAAAAACTGTGAGGTTATGCAAATATCCTAATTGTGAACGAAACAGTGTAATAGAGCGTTTTTTAATACAAGTGCGAATGTTAGGTTAGGTTAAGATATGAACCGTCGTAAAACCGCATTAAACAATGTCACTTAGTGAGATGCAGTGTTTTTCACCATTACAAGTCGGGAACTGCGATATCTAATGCGAAAGCGCTTGCAAACGTCGTTAGGTTAGGTTAGGTTTGGTTAGGTTAGGTTAGGTTAGGTTACGTTAGGTTAGGTTAGGTTAGGTTAGGTTAGGGTATGTTAGGTAAGGTTTGGTTAGGTTAGGTTAGGTTAGGTTGGGTTAGGTAAGGTTAGGTTAGGTAAAGATATGAACCGCACTAAAACCGCATTAAACAATGTCACTTAGTGAGTACTGTGTTTTTCACCATTACAAGTCGGGAACTGCGATATCTAATGTGAAAGCGCATGAAACCGTCGTAATCTTGTAGAAAACATTGTAAAGTAGCGAATAAAACGTTTTCTAACGATAGAAGTGCGAAGGTTCTGTTAGTTTGAGCTAGGTAGCGTCGTGAAACCACCAAAAACGATGTCATCTAACGAGATAGTGTTGTTTTATTGCGAGTACGAAACTGCGATAGGTGAAATATTGGGAAAGCACACAAAATGGCATGAACTAGCCAGATACTGCGTCTTGTGCCGTTACAAGTGCGAAACTGCTTTATTGTGGTATTTTCGTTAAAGCGCATGCAAGTATCGTGAAACCTTAAAGAACGATGTCATTTAGCGAGATACAGCGTTCTGTACTGTAATAAGTTGGTGGGAAACTGTGAGGTCAAGCAAATATCGTAATTGTGAACGAAACAGTGTAATTGAGCGTCTTTAGATACAAGTGCGAATGTTAGGTTAGGTTGACATATCAACCGCCGTAAAACCGCATTAAACAATGTCACTTAGTGAGATGTAGTGTTTTTCAACATTACAAGTCGGGAACTACGATATCTAATGTGAAAGCGCATGAAACCGTCGTAATCTTGTAGAAAACATTGTAAAGTTGCGAGTAAAACGTTTTCTAACGATAGAAATGCGAAGGTTAGGTTAGGTTAGGTTAGTTTAAGCTAGGTAGCGTCGTGAAACTACCAAAAACGACGTCATCTAACGAGATAGTGTTGTTTTATTGCGAGTATTAAACTGCGATAGGTGAAATGTTGTGAATGCACACAAAACGGCATGAACAAGCCAAATACTGCGTGTTCTACCGTTACAAGTGCGAAACTGCTATATTGTGATATTCTCGTTGAAGCGCATGCAAGCATCGTGAAACCTTAAAGAACAATGTCATTTAGCGAGATACAGCGTTCTGTACTGCAATAAGTTGGTGAAAAATTGTGAGGTTATGCAAATATCGTAATTGTGAACGAAACAGTGTAATACAGCGTTTTTCAATACAAGTACGAATGTTAGGTTAGGTTAAGATATGAACCGTCGTAAAACCGCATTAAACAATGTCACTTAGTGAGATGCAGTGTTTTTCACCATTACAAGTCGGGAACTGCGATATCTAATGTGAAAGCGCTTGCAAACGTCGTTAGGTTAGGTTAGGTTAGGTTACGTTAGGTTAGGTTTGGTTAGGTTAGGTTAGGTTAGGTTAGGTTATGTTAGGTTAGGTTGGGTTAGGTTAGGTTAGGTTAGGTTAGGTTAGGTTAAGATATGAACCGCGCTAAAACCGCATTAAACAATGTCACTTAGTGAGATGCAGTGTTTTTCACCTTTACAAGTTGGGAACTGCGATATCTAATGTGAAAGTGCTTGAAGCCGTCGTAATGTTGTAGAAAGCAATGTAAAGTAGCGAGTAAAACGTTTTCTAACGATAGAAGTGCGAAGGTTATGTTAGGTTGAGTTATGTTAGTTTAAGCTAGGTAGCGTCGTGAAACCACCAAAAACGACGTCATCTAACGAGATAGTGTTGTTTTATTGCGAGTACGAAACTGCGATAGGTAAAATGTTGTGAAAGCACACAAAATGGCATGAACAAGCCAAATACTGCGTGTTGTACCGTTACAAATGCGAAACTGCTATGTTGTGACATTCTCGGTAAAGCGCATGCAAGTATCGTGAAACCTTAAAGAACGATGTCGTTTAGCGAGATACAGCGTTCTGTACTGTAATAAGTTGGTGAGAAACTGTGAGGTTATGCAAGTATCGTAATTGTGAACAAAACAGTGTAATAGAGGGTTTTTAGATACAAGTGCGAATGTTAGGTTAGGTTAAGATATGAACCGTCGTAAAACCGCATTAAACAATGTCAATTACTGAGATGCAGTGTTTTTCACCATTAAAAGTGGGGAACTGCGATATTTATTGTGAAAGCGCTTGCAACCGTCGTTAGGTTAGGTTAGGTTAGGTTAGGTTTGGTTAGGTTAGGTTAGGTTAGGTTAGATTAGGTTAGGTTGGGTTGAGTTGGGTTAGGTTAGGTTAGGTTAGGTTAGCTTAGGTTAGGTTAGCTTAGGTTAGGTTAGGTTGGGTTGGGTTGGGTTAGGTTGGGTTAGGTTAGGTTAGGTTAGGTTAGGTTAGGTTAGGTTAGGTTAGGTTAGGTTGGGTTGGGTTGGGTTAGGTTAGGTTAGGTTAGGTTACGTTAGGTTAAGGTATGAACCGTCGTAAAACCGCATTAAACAATGTCACTTAGTGAGATGCAGTGTTTTTCACCTTTACAAGTTGGGAACTGTGATATCTAATGTGAAAGCGCTTGAAACCGTCATAATGTTGTAGAAAGCAATGTAGAGTAGCGAGTAAAACGTTTTCTAACGATAGAAGTGCGAAGGTTATGTTAGGTTGAGTTATGTTAGTTTAAGCTAGGTAGTGTCGTGCAACTACCAAAAACAACGTCATCTAACGAGATAGTGTTGTTTTATTGCGAGTACGAAACTGCGATAGGTGAAATCTTGTGAAAGCACACAAAACGGCATGAACATGCCAAATACTGCGTGTTGTACCGTTACAAGTGCGAAACTGCTATGTTGTGATATTCTCGTTAAAGCGCATGGAAGCATCGTGAAACCTTAAAGAACGATGTCATTTAGCGAGATACAGCGTTCTGTACTGCAATAAGTTGGTGAAAAACTGTGAGGTTATGCAAATATCCTAATTGTGAACGAAACAGTGTAATAGAGCGTTTTTTAATACAAGTGCGAATGTTAGGTTAGGTTAAGATATGAACCGTCGTAAAACCGCATTAAACAATGTCACTTAGTGAGATGCAGTGTTTTTCACCATTACAAGTCGGGAACTGCGATATCTAATGCGAAAGCGCTTGCAAACGTCGTTAGGTTAGGTTAGGTTTGGTTAGGTTAGGTTAGGTTAGGTTACGTTAGGTTAGGTTAGGTTAGGTTAGGTTAGGGTATGTTAGGTAAGGTTTGGTTAGGTTAGGTTAGGTTAGGTTGGGTTAGGTAAGGTTAGGTTAGGTAAAGATATGAACCGCACTAAAACCGCATTAAACAATGTCACTTAGTGAGTACTGTGTTTTTCACCATTACAAGTCGGGAACTGCGATATCTAATGTGAAAGCGCATGAAACCGTCGTAATCTTGTAGAAAACATTGTAAAGTAGCGAATAAAACGTTTTCTAACGATAGAAGTGCGAAGGTTCTGTTAGTTTGAGCTAGGTAGCGTCGTGAAACCACCAAAAACGATGTCATCTAACGAGATAGTGTTGTTTTATTGCGAGTACGAAACTGCGATAGGTGAAATATTGGGAAAGCACACAAAATGGCATGAACTAGCCAGATACTGCGTCTTGTGCCGTTACAAGTGCGAAACTGCTTCATTGTGGTATTTTCGTTAAAGCGCATGCAAGTATCGTGAAACCTTAAAGAACGATGTCATTTAGCGAGATACAGCGTTCTGTACTGTAATAAGTTGGTGGGAAACTGTGAGGTCAAGCAAATATCGTAATTGTGAACGAAACAGTGTAGTTGAGCGTCTTTAGATACAAGTGCGAATGTTAGGTTAGGTTGACATATCAACCGTCGTAAAACCGCATTAAACAATGTCACTTAGTGAGATGTAGTGTTTTTCAACATTACAAGTCGGGAACTACGATATCTAATGTGAAAGCGCATGAAACCGTCGTATTCTTGTAGAAAACATTGTAAAGTTGCGAGTAAAACGTTTTCTAACGATAGAAATGCGAAGGTTAGGTTAGGTTAGGTTAGTTTAAGCTAGGTAGCGTCGTGAAACTACCAAAAACGACGTCATCTAACGAGATAGTGTTGTTTTATTGCGAGTATTAAACTGCGATAGGTGAAATGTTGTGAATGCACACAAAACGGCATGAACAAGCCAAATACTGCGTGTTCTACCGTTACAAGTGCGAAACTGCTATATTGTGATATTCTCGTTGAAGCGCATGCAAGCATCGTGAAACCTTAAAGAACAATGTCATTTAGCGAGATACAGCGTTCTGTACTGCAATAAGTTGGTGAAAAATTGTGAGGTTATGCAAATATCGTAATTGTGAACGAAACAGTGTAATAGAGCGTTTTTCAATACAAGTACGAATGTTAGGTTAGGTTAAGATATGAACCGTCGTAAAACCGCATTAAACAATGTCACTTAGTGAGATGCAGTGTTTTTCACCATTACAAGTCGGGAACTGCGATATCTATTGTGAAAGCGCTTGCAAACGTCGTTAGGTTAGGTTAGGTTAGGTTACGTTAGGTTAGGTTTGGTTAGGTTAGGTTAGGTTAGGTTAGGTTATGTTAGGTTAGGTTGGGTTAGGTTAGGTTAGGTTAGGTTAGGTTAAGATATGAACCGCGCTAAAACCGCATTAAACAATGTCACTTAGTGAGATGCAGTGTTTTTCACCTTTACAAGTTGGGAACTGCGATATCTAATGTGAAAGTGCTTGAAGCCGTCGTAATGTTGTAGAAAGCAATGTAAAGTAGCGAGTAAAACGTTTTCTAACGATAGAAGTGCGAAGGTTATGTTAGGTTGAGTTATGTTAGTTTAAGCTAGGTAGCGTCGTGAAACCACCAAAAACGACGTCATCTAACGAGATAGTGTTGTTTTATTGCGAGTACGAAACTGCGATAGGTAAAATGTTGTGAAAGCACACAAAATGGCATGAACAAGCCAAATACTGCGTGTTGTACCGTTACAAGTGCGAAACTGCTATGTTGTGACATTCTCGGTAAAGCGCATGCAAGTATCGTGAAACCTTAAAGAACGATGTCGTTTAGCGAGATACAGCGTTCTGTACTGTAATAAGTTGGTGAGAAACTGTGAGGTTATGCAAGTATCGTAATTGTGAACAAAACAGTGTAATAGAGGGTTTTTAGATACAAGTGCGAATGTTAGGTTAGGTTAAGATATGAACCGTCGTAAAACCGCATTAAACAATGTCAATTACTGAGATGCAGTGTTTTTCACCATTAAAAGTGGGGAACTGCGATATTTATTGTGAAAGCGCTTGCAACCGTCGTTAGGTTAGGTTAGGTTAGGTTAGGTTTGGTTAGGTTAGGTTAGGTTAGGTTAGATTAGGTTAGGTTGGGTTGAGTTGGGTTAGGTTAGGTTAGGTTAGGTTAGCTTAGGTTAGGTTAGCTTAGGTTAGGTTAGGTTGGGTTGGGTTGGGTCAGGTTGGGTTAGGTTAGGTTAGGTTAGGTTAGGTTAGGTTAGGTTAGGTTAGGTTGGGTTGGGTTGGGTTAGGTTAGGTTAGGTTAGGTTACGTTAGGTTAAGGTATGAACCGTCGTAAAACCGCATTAAACAATGTCACTTAGTGAGATGCAGTGTTTTTCACCTTTACAAGTTGGGAACTGTGATATCTAATGTGAAAGCGCTTGAAACCGTCATAATGTTGTAGAAAGCAATGTAGAGTAGCGAGTAAAACGTTTTCTAACGATAGAAGTGCGAAGGTTATGTTAGGTTGAGTTATGTTAGTTTAAGCTAGGTAGTGTCGTGCAACTACCAAAAACAACGTCATCTAACGAGATAGTGTTGTTTTATTAGAGTACGAAACTGCGATAGGTGAAATGTTGTGAAAGCACACAAAACGGCATGAACATGCCAAATACTGCGTGTTGTACCGTTACAAGTGCGAAACTGCTATGTTGTGATATTCTCGTTAAAGCGCATGGAAGCATCGTGAAACCTTAAAGAACGATGTCATTTAGCGAGATACAGCGTTCTGTACTGCAATAAGTTGGTGAAAAACTGTGAGGTTATGCAAATATCCTAATTGTGAACGAAACAGTGTAATAGAGCGTTTTTTAATACAAGTGCGAATGTTAGGTTAGGTTAAGATATGAACCGTCGTAAAACCGCATTAAACAATGTCACTTAGTGAGATGCAGTGTTTTTCACCATTACAAGTCGGAAACTGCGATATCTAATGTGAAAGCGCTTGCAAACGTCGTTAGGTTAGGTTAGGTTTGGTTAGGTTAGGTTAGGTTAGGTTACGTTAGGTTAGGTTAGGTTAGGTTAGGTTAGGGTATGTTAGGTAAGGTTTGGTTAGGTTAGGTTAGGTTAGGTTGGGTTAGGTAAGGTTAGGTTAGGTAAAGATATGAACCGCGCTAAAACCGCATTAAACAATGTCACTTAGTGAGTACTGTGTTTTCACCATTACAAGTCGGGAACTGCGATATCTAATGTGAAAGCGCATGAAACCGTCGTAATCTTGTAGAAAACATTGTAAAGTAGCGAATAAAACGTTTTCTAACGATAGAAGTGCGAAGGTTCTGTTAGTTTGAGCTAGGTAGCGTCGTGAAACCACCAAAAACGATGTCATCTAACGAGATAGTGTTGTTTTATTGCGAGTACGAAACTGCGATAGGTGAAATATTGGGAAAGCACACAAAATGGCATGAACTAGCCAGATACTGCGTCTTGTGCCGTTACAAGTGCGAAACTGCTTTATTGTTGTATTTTCTAAAGTGCTTATTTGGGCCGGTTGGTACATGGTCAACGAAGTGAAAAAACAGCGCGTAACACAGGACACAGGACAGAGAAGAGACGGACGAGGCGCTGACTTACAACCAAAATTTATTTCGTACAGGGGTGTATATATAGCACACGAAAAAGAGGGAGAGAAGTCGAGTGACATGAAAGAGTAATTTTTGTTATGATTGTATGCGTATAACAAATAAACTGTGATTGCGCAATCATTCGCTTGTCAAATACGCCAATTCCCTGGTGAGGAGCGTTATCGAAGGTGCACTGACACACATATCGCCTTTCTTGATTATGCAGAATGCCTCATAAATCTCACGTGTCCTTTTATCTCTGTAGCGTCGAAGTATCTTGCATTTGTCAAACAATGCACGGCATCCACAAATGGAGCTGTGCGCAGCTAAGTGGCTGCCAACAGAACCCCGCATTAGATTGCGGTGTTCCCTGAGGCGGTCATTTATACAGCGGCCAGAATGCCCGATGTAACAGCGGCCGCAAGAGAGGGGAATTTCATAAATGGCACAAAAACAACATTCAACAAACTTGATTGCGTGTTTTTTATCACACACGCGAGGCCCTCTGTCCTCTCTGTTCACCTGATGGCACATACTAGAGAACTTATTTCTGGCTGAAAAAACAACTCTGATTCCAGCTTTTTGTGCTACCTTTTTTAAACAATGTGATACCTTATGCAAGTAAGGAATGACTGCTGTTCTTGAAAAAGAACTTTTTTCTTGACCACTAGTCGGTTCGGTTAGCTGTTTGATGTCTTTTAAGATACTTTCAGCTATGGAACACAGTATGTTATCCGGGTACCCTGCCTTGCGCAATCTGCGCACCTGTGACTCAAAACTAGTACACAATGTGTGATGGCAAGACCGCATCAGGGCCGCCTTTAGACAGGATTTTGCAATCGCTCGCTTTACAAGTTTTGAATGCGCAGAACTGTAGGGTAGCAAACTTTTTTTGGAGCGGGGGGCATACTGCCAGCACACGTGGTCGGACAAAAAAACCTCAATGTCAAGGAACCGGAGTTTGTTAGCAATGGGGAATTCAGTGGTTAGTTGCAGTGAGCCCAAGCAAGTGCGAAACACATCAACAATTTGATCAGCACGTTGCTGAGCTTCAGAGTGGTTGGACCGGTACAAAATCAAGAAGTCATCAACAAATCTAAACACTTTCACGGCGCTCGTCAGTTGTAGGCAATTAATGAGAGATCTGTCATATTTGGCTAAAAGAATGTCACTTAGGATCGGGGCGAGACAGGAACCTATGCAAACACCTTCTTTTTGAATATAAAGTTTGTCATCATGCTTTATAAATGTAGAACGTAAATAAAAGGTCAACATTTCTAAAAAGTTTCTGACGCTAATTCCGCACGAGTCCTGAAATTTGACGTTCCCATAGCGGTCTATGCAGTCGCTCACCTCTGCGCACACCTGGTCCATCGGCAGGGAATAGTATAAGTCTTTTACGTCCACAGAAAAGAAGCTCACTTCTGAAGGGCTCACTTCTGAAAGCTCACTTCTGAAAAGCTCACTTCTGAAGAAGCTCACTTCTGTTGATAATAGAGACAGGTGCATTCAAGAGGGCGTGGATTGTTTGTTGCCAACAAAGCAAACCGGAACATCACGTCAGCCTTCCGTGATTAAGTCGCTACGCGCTGCAGATCTCAAGCTCCTTCAGGCGGACAAAGAAGGCGGTTTTGTCCTTGCCCCGACAACCGTCTACAAAGAAAAGGCGGACGCTGCTGTCACCGAAAACTTCCAAGTCGCGAATGTAAAACCTTCCAAGGTCAAGGCAACAGCTAGCAAACTTTGTGAAGAGGCTGGCCTTCAAAAACTGGCGTCATCAGTGAGAGCAGCGAGGGGTGTGAACCTTTCAGTGTTCTTTTCAGCAAAGACGCACAAGCCGGAAGTTCCCTTCCGCGTCATTGTCTCGGAACAGGGCACATGGCAGCGCCTGGTGGGAAGGTACCTGCAGCGTTCCCTATCTGTCCTTCCTGTGGAAGACCCTTGCCTCATCAGAAAGCCTCAAATAGTATCCGAATTTCTTCAACAAGAGTGCCCTTCAGAAGTGAGCTTCTTTTCTGTGGACGTAAAAGACTTATACTATTCCCTGCCGATGGACCAGGTGTGCGCAGAGGTGAGCGACTGCATAGACCACTATGGGAACGTCAAATTTCAGGACTCGTGCGGAATTAGCGTCAGAAACTTTTTAGAAATGTTGACCTTTTATTTACGTTCTACATTTATAAAGCATGATGACAAACTTTATATTCAAAAAGAAGGTGTTTGCATAGGTTCCTGTCTCGCCCCGATCCTAAGTGACATTCTTTTAGCCAAATATGACAGATCTCTCATTAATTGCCTACAACTGACGAGCGCCGTGAAAGTGTTTAGATTTGTTGATGACTTCTTGATTTTGTACCGGTCCAACCACTCTGAAGCTCAGCAACGTGCTGATCAAATTGTTGATGTGTTTCGCACTTGCTTGGGCTCACTGCAACTAACCACTGAATTCCCCATTGCTAACAAACTCCGGTTCCTTGACATTGAGGTTTTTTTGTCCGACCACGTGTGCTGGCAGTATGCCCCCCGCTCCAAAAAAAGTTTGCTACCCTACAGTTCTGCGCATTCAAAACTTGTAAAGCGAGCGATTGCAAAATCCTGTCTAAAGGCGGCCCTGATGCGGTCTTGCCATCACACATTGTGTACTAGTTTTGAGTCACAGGTGCGCAGATTGCGCAAGGCAGGGTACCCGGATAACATACTGTGTTCCATAGCTGAAAGTATCTTAAAAGACATCAAACAGCTAACCGAACCGACTAGTGGTCAAGAAAAAAGTTCTTTTTCAAGAACAGCAGTCATTCCTTACTTGCATAAGGTATCACATTGTTTAAAAAAGGTAGCACAAAAAGCTGGAATCAGAGTTGTTTTTTCAGCCAGAAATAAGTTCTCTAGTATGTGCCATCAGGTGAACAGAGAGGACAGAGGGCCTCGCGTGTGTGATAAAAAACACGCAATCAAGTTTGTTGAATGTTGTTTTTGTGCCATTTATGAAATTCCCCTCTCTTGCGGCCGCTGTTACATCGGGCATTCTGGCCGCTGTATAAATGACCGCCTCAGGGAACACCGCAATCTAATGCGGGGTTCTGTTGGCAGCCACTTAGCTGCGCACAGCTCCATTTGTGGATGCCGTGCATTGTTTGACAAATGCAAGATACTTCGACGCTACAGAGATAAAAGGACACGTGAGATTTATGAGGCATTCTGCATAATCAAGAAAGGCGATATGTGTGTCAGTGCACCTTCGATAACGCTCCTCACCAGGGAATTGGCGTATTTGACAAGCGAATGATTGCGCAATCACAGTTTATTTGTTATACGCATACAATCATAACAAAAATTACTCTTTCATGTCACTCGACTTCTCTCCCTCTTTTTCGTGTGCTATATATACACCCCTGTACGAAATAAATTTTGGTTGTAAGTCAGCGCCTCGTCCGTCTCTTCTCTGTCCTGTGTCCTGTGTTACGCGCTGTTTTTTCACTTCGTTGTATTTTCGTTAAAGCGCATGCAAGTATCGTGAAACCTTAAAGAACGATGTCATTTAGCGAGATACAGCGTTCTGTACTGTAATAAGTTGGTGGGAAACTGTGAGGTCAAGCAAATATCGTAATTGTGAACGAAACAGTGTAATTGAGCGTCTTTAGATACAAGTGCGAATGTTAGGTTAGGTTGACATATCAACCGTCGTAAAACCGCATTAAACAATGTCACTTAGTGAGATGTAGTGTTTTTCAACATTACAAGTCGGGAACTACGATATCTAATGTGAAAGCGCATGAAACCGTCGTAATCTTGTAGAAAACATTGTATAGTTGCGTGTAAAACGTTTTCTAACGATAGATATGCGAAGGTTAGGTTAGGTTAGGTTAGTTTAAGCTAGGTAGCGTCGTGAAACTACCAAAAACGACGTCATCTAACGAGATAGTGTTGTTTTATTGCGAGTATTAAACTGCGATAGGTGAAATGTTGTGAATGCACACAAAACGGCATGAACAAGCCAAATACTGCGTGTTCTACCGTTACAAGTGCGAAACTGCTATATTGTGATATTCTCGTTGAAGCGCATGCAAGCATCGTGAAACCTTAAAGAACAATGTCATTTAGCGAGATACAGCGTTCTGTACTGCAATAAGTTGGTGAAAAACTGTGAGGTTATGCAAATATCGTAATTGTGAACGAAACAGTGTAATAGAGCGTTTTTCAATACAAGTACGAATGTTAGGTTAGGTTAAGATATGAACCGTCGTAAAACCGCATTAAACAATGTCACTTAGTGAGATGCAGTGTTTTTCACCATTACAAGTCGGGAACTGCGATATCTAATGTGAAAGCGCTTGCAAACGTCGTTAGGTTAGGTTAGGTTAGGTTACGTTAGGTTAGGTTTGGTTAGGTTAGGTTAGGTTAGGTTATGTTAGGTTAGGTTGGGTTAGGTTAGGTTAGGTTACGTTAGGTTAAGGTATGAACCGTCGTAAAACCGCAATAAACAATGTCACTTAGTGAGATGCAGTGTTTTTCACCTTTACAAGTTGGGAACTGCGATATCTAATGTGAAAGCGCTTGAAACCGTCGTAATGTTGTAGAAAGCAATGTAAAGTGGCGAGTAAAACGTTTTCTAACGATAGAAGTGCGAAGGTTATGTGAGGTTGAGTTATGTTAGTTTAAGCTAGGTAGCGTCGTGAAACCACCAAAAACGACGTCATCTAACGAGATAGTGTTGTTTTATTGCGAGTACGAAACTGCGATAGGTAAAATGTTGTGAAAGCACACAAAACGGCATGAACAAGACAAATACTGCGTGTTGTACCGTTACAAGTGCGAAACTGCTATGTTGTGACATTCTCGGTAAAGCGCATGCAAGTATCGTGAAACCTTAAAGAACGATGTCATTTAGCGAGATACAGCGTTCTGTACTGTAATAAGTTGGTGATAAACTGTGAGGTCAAGCAAATATCGTAATTGTGAACGAAACAGTGTAATTGAGCGTCTTTAGATACAAGTGCGAATGTTAGGTTAGGTTGACATATCAACCGTCGTAAAACCGCATTAAACAATGTCACATAGTGAGATGTAGTGTTTTTCAACATTACAAGCCGGGACTACGATATCTAATGTGAAAGCGCATGAAACCGTCGTAATCTTGTAGAAAACATTGTAAAGTGGCGAGTAAAACGTTTTCTAACGATAGAAGTGCGAAGGTTATGTTAGGTTGAGTTATGTTAGTTTAAGCTAGGTAGCGTCGTGCAACTACCAAAAACAACGTCATCTAACGAGATAGTGTTGTTTTATTGCGAGTACGAAACTGCGATAGGTGAAATTTTGTGAAAGCACACAAAACGGCATGAACAAGCCAAATACTGCGTGTTGTACCGTTACAAGTGCGAAACTGCTATGTTGTGATATTCTCGTTAAAGCGCATGCAAGCATCGTGAAACCTTAAAGAACGATGTCATTTAGCGAGATACAGCGTTCTGTACTGCAATAAGTTGGTGAAAAACTGTGAGGTTATGCAAATATCCTAATTGTGAACGAAACAGTGTAATAGAGCGTTTTTAATACAAGTGCGAATGTTAGGTTAGGTTAAGATATGAACCGTCGTAAAACCGCATTAAACAATGTCACTTAGTGAGATGCAGTGTTTTTCACCATTACAAGTCGGGAACTGCGATATCTAATGTGAAAGCGCTTGCAAACGTCGTTAGGTTAGGTTAGGTTAGGTTACGTTAGGTTAGGTTTGGTTAGGTTAGGTTAGGTTAGGTTAGGTTATGTTAGGTTAGGTTGGGTTAGGTTAGGTTAGGTTAGGTTAGGTTAAGATATGAACCGCGCTAAAACCGCATTAAACAATGTCACTTAGTGAGATGCAGTGTTTTTCACCTTTACAAGTTGGGAACTGCGATATCTAATGTGAAAGTGCTTGAAGCCGTCGTAATGTTGTAGAAAGCAATGTAAAGTATCGAGTAAAACGTTTTCTAACGATAGAAGTGCGAAGGTTATGTTAGGTTGAGTTATGTTAGTTTAAGCTAGGTAGCGTCGCGAAACCACCACAAACGACGTCATCTAACGAGATAGTGTTGTTTTATTGCGAGTACGAAACTGCGATAGGTAAAATGTTGTGAAAGCACACAAAATGGCATGAACAAGCCAAATACTGCGTGTTGTACCGTTACAAGTGCGAAACTGCTATGTTGTGACATTCTCGGTAAAGCGCATGCAAGTATCGTGAAACCTTAAAGAACGATGTCGTTTAGCAAGATACAGCGTTCTGTACTGTAATAAGTTGGTAAGAAACTGTGAGGTTATGCAAGTATCGTAATTGTGAACAAAACAGTGTAATAGAGGGTTTTTAGATACAAGTGCGAATGTTAGGTTAGGTTAAGATATGAACCGTCGTAAAACCGCATTAAACAATGTCAATTACTGAGATGCAGTGTTTTTCACCATTAAAAGTGGGGAACTGCGATATTTATTGTGAAAGCGCTTGCAACCGTCGTTAGGTTAGGTTAGGTTAGGTTAGGTTTGGTTAGGTTAGGTTAGGTTAGGTTAGATTAGGTTAGGTTGGGTTGAGTTGGGTTAGGTTAGGTTAGGTTAGGTTAGCTTAGGTTAGGTTAGCTTAGGTTAGGTTAGGTTGGGTTGGGTTGGGTTAGGTTGGGTTAGGTTAGGTTAGGTTAGGTTAGGTTAGGTTAGGTTAGGTTAGGTTAGGTTGGGTTGGGTTGGGTTAGGTTAGGTTAGGTTAGGTTACGTTAGGTTAAGGTATGAACCGTCGTAAAACCGCATTAAACAATGTCACTTAGTGAGATGCAGTGTTTTTCACCTTTACAAGTTGGGAACTGTGATATCTAATGTGAAAGCGCTTGAAACCGTCATAATGTTGTAGAAAGCAATGTAGAGTAGCGAGTAAAACGTTTTCTAACGATAGAAGTGCGAAGGTTATGTTAGGTTGAGTTATGTTAGTTTAAGCTAGGTAGTGTCGTGCAACTACCAAAAACAACGTCATCTAACGAGATAGTGTTGTTTTATTGCGAGTACGAAACTGCGATAGGTGAAATATTGGGAAAGCACACAAAATGGCATGAACTAGCCAGATACTGCGTCTTGTGCCGTTACAAGTGCGAAACTGCTTTATTGTTGTATTTTCGTTAAAGCGCATGCAAGTATCGTGAAACCTTAAAGAACGATGTCATTTAGCGAGATACAGCGTTCTGTACTGTAATAAGTTGGTGGGAAACTGTGAGGTCAAGCAAATATCGTAATTGTGAACGAAACAGTGTAATTGAGCGTCTTTAGATACAAGTGCGAATGTTAGGTTAGGTTGACATATCAACCGTCGTAAAACCGCATTAAACAATGTCACTTAGTGAGATGTAGTGTTTTTCAACATTACAAGTCGGGAACTACGATATCTAATGTGAAAGCGCATGAAACCGTCGTAATCTTGTAGAAAACATTGTATAGTTGCGTGTAAAACGTTTTCTAACGATAGAAATGCGAAGGTTAGGTTAGGTTAGGTTAGTTTAAGCTAGGTAGCGTCGTGAAACTACCAAAAACGACGTCATCTAACGAGATAGTGTTGTTTTATTGCGAGTATTAAACTGCGATAGGTGAAATGTTGTGAATGCACACAAAACGGCAAGAACAAGCCAAATACTGCGTGTTCTACCGTTACAAGTGCGAAACTGCTATATTGTGATATTCTCGTTGAAGCGCATGCAAGCATCGTGAAACCTTAAAGAACAATGTCATTTAGCGAGATACAGCGTTCTGTACTGCAATAAGTTGGTGAAAAACTGTGAGGTTATGCAAATATCGTAATTGTGAACGAAACAGTGTAATAGAGCGTTTTTCAATACAAGTACGAATGTTAGGTTAGGTTAAGATATGAACTGTCGTAAAACCGCATTAAACAATGTCACTTAGTGAGATGCAGTGTTTTTCACCATTACAAGTCGGGAACTGCGATATCTAATGTGAAAGCGCTTGCAAACGTCGTTAGGTTAGGTTAGGTTAGGTTAGGTTAGGTTACGTTAGGTTAGGTTTGGTTTGGTTAGGTTAGGTTAGGTTATGTTAGGTTAGGTTGGGTTAGGTTAGGTTAGGTTACGTTAGGTTAAGGTATGAACCGTCGTAAAACCGCAATAAACAATGTCACTTAGTGAGATGCAGTGTTTTTCACCTTTACAAGTTGGGAACTGCGATATCTAATGTGAAAGCGCTTGAAACCGTCGTAATGTTGTAGAAAGCAATGTAAAGTGGCGAGTAAAACGTTTTCTAACGATAGAAGTGCGAAGGTTATGTGAGGTTGAGTTATGTTAGTTTAAGCTAGGTAGCGTCGTGAAACCACCAAAAACGACGTCATCTAACGAGATAGTGTTGTTTTATTGCGAGTACGAAACTGCGATAGGTAAAATGTTGTGAAAGCACACAAAACGGCATGAACAAGACAAATACTGCGTGTTGTACCGTTACAAGTGCGAAACTGCTATGTTGTGACATTCTCGGTAAAGCGCATGCAAGTATCGTGAAACCTTAAAGAACGATGTCATTTAGCGAGATACAGCGTTCTGTACTGTAATAAGTTGGTGATAAACTGTGAGGTCAAGCAAATATCGTAATTGTGAACGAAACAGTGTAATTGAGCGTCTTTAGATACAAGTGCGAATGTTAGGTTAGGTTGACATATCAACCGTCGTAAAACCGCATTAAACAATGTCACTTAGTGAGATGTAGTGTTTTTCAACATTACAAGTCGGGACTACGATATCTAATGTGAAAGCGCATGAAACCGTCGTAATCTTGTAGAAAACATTGTAAAGTGGCGAGTAAAACGTTTTCTAACGATAGAAGTGCGAAGGTTATGTTAGGTTGAGTTATGTTAGTTTAAGCTAGGTAGCGTCGTGCAACTACCAAAAACAACGTCATCTAACGAGATAGTGTTGTTTTATTGCGAGTACGAAACTGCGATAGGTGAAATTTTGTGAAAGCACACAAAACGGCATGAACAAGCCAAATACTGCGTGTTGTACCGTTACAAGTGCGAAACTGCTATGTTGTGATATTCTCGTTAAAGCGCATGCAAGCATCGTGAAACCTTAAAGAACGATGTCATTTAGCGAGATACAGCGTTCTGTACTGCAATAAGTTGGTGAAAAACTGTGAGGTTATGCAAATATCCTAATTGTGAACGAAACAGTGTAATAGAGCGTTTTTAATACAAGTGCGAATGTTAGGTTAGGTTAAGATATGAACCGTCGTAAAACCGCATTAAACAATGTCACTTAGTGAGATGCAGTGTTTTTCACCATTACAAGTCGGGAACTGCGATATCTAATGTGAAAGCGCTTGCAAACGTCGTTAGGTTAGGTTAGGTTTGGTTAGGTTAGGTTAGGTTAGGTTACGTTAGGTTAGGTTAGGTTAGGTTTGGTTAGGTTAGGTTAGGTTAGGTTAGGTTAGGGTATGTTAGGTAAGGTTTGGTTAGGTTAGGTTAGGTTAGGTTGGGTTAGGTAAGGTTAGGTTAGGTTAAGATATGAACCGCGCTAAAACCGCATTAAACAATGTCACTTAGTGAGATGCTGTGTTTTTCACCATTACAAGTCGGGAACTGCGATATCTAATGTGAAAGCGCATGAAACCGTCGTAATCTTGTAGAAAACATTGTAAAGTAGCGAATAAAACGTTTTCTAAAGATAGAAGTGCGAAGGTTCGGTTAGTTTGAGCTAGGTAGCGTCGTGAAACCACCAAAAACGACGTCATCTAACGAGATAGTGTTGTTTTAATGAGAGTAAGAAACTGCGATAGATAAAATGTTGTGAAAGCACACAAAACGGCATGAACAAGCCAAATACTGCGCGTTGTACCGTTACAAGTGCGAAACTGCTATGTTGTGACATTCTCGGTAAAGCGCATGCAAGTATCGTGAAACCTTAAAGAACGATGTCATTTAGCGATATACAGCGTTCTGTACTGTAATAAGTTGGTGAGAAACTGTGAGGTCAAGCAAATATCGTAATTGTGAACGAAACAGTGTAATTGAGCGTCTTTAGATACAAGTGCGAATGTTAGGTTAGGTTGACATATCAACCGTCGTAAAACCGCATTAAACAATGTCACTTAGTGAGATGTAGTGTTTTTCAACATTACAAGTCGGGAACTACAATATCTAATGTGAAAGCGCATGAAACCGTCGTAATCTTGTAGAAAACATTGTAAAGTTGCGAGTAAAACGTTTTCTAACGATAGAAGTGCGAAGGTTAGGTTAGGTTAGGTTAGTTTAAGCTAGGTAGCGTCGTGAAACTACCAAAAAACGACGTCATCTAACGAGATAGTGTTGTTGTATTGCGAGTATTAAACTGCGATAGGTGAAATGTAGTGAATGCACACAAAACGGCATGAACAAGCCAAATACTGCGTGTTCTAGCGTTACAAGTGCGAAACTGCTATATTGTGATATTCTCGTTAAAGCGCATGCAAGCATCGGGAAACCTTAAAGAACAATGTCATTTAGCGAGATACAGCGTTCTGTACTGCAATAAGTTGGTGAAAAACTGTGAGGTTATGCAAATATCGTACATGTGAACGAAACAGTGTAATAGAGCGTTTTTCAATACAAGTACGAATGTTAGGTTAGGTTAAGATATGAACCGTCGTAAAACCGCATTAAACAATGTCACTTAGTGAGATGCAGTGTTTTTCACCTTTACAAGTTGGGAACTGCGATATCTAATGTGAAAGCGCATGAAACCGTCGTAATCTTGTAGAAAACATTGTAAAATTGCGAGTAAAACGTTTTCTAACGATAGAAGTGCGAAGGTTATGTTAGGTTGAGTTATGTTAGTTTAAGCTAGGTAGCGTCCTGAAACCACCAAAAACGACGTCATCTAACGAGATAGTGTTGTTTTATTGCGAGTACGAAACTGCGATAGGTAAAATGTTGTGAAAGCACACAAAACGGCATGAACAAGCCAAATACTGCGTGTTGTACCGTTACAAGTGCGAAACTGCTATGTTGTGACATTCTCGGTAAAGCGCATGCAAGTATCGTGAAACCTTAAAGAACGATGTCATTTAGCGAGATACAGCGTTCTGTACTGTAATAAGTTGGTGGGAAACTGTGAGGTCAAGCAAATATCGTAATTGTGAACGAAACAGTGTGATTGAGCGTCTTTAGATAAAAGTGCGAATGTTAGGTTAGGTTGACATATCAACCGTCGTAAAACCGCATTAAACAATGTCACTTAGTGAGATGTAGTGTTTTTCAACATTACAAGTCGGGAACTACGATATCTAATGTGAAAGCGCATGAAACCGTCGTAATCTTGTAGAAAACATTGTAAAGTAGCGAGTAAAACGTTTTCTAACAATAGAAGTGCGAAGGTTAGGTTAGGTTAGGTTAGTTTAAGCTAGGTAGCGTCGTGAAACTACCAAAAACGACGTCATCTAACGAGATAGTGTTGTTTTATTGCGAGTATTAAACTGCGATAGGTGAAATGTTGTGAATGCACACAAAACGGCATGAACAAGCCAAATACTGCGTGTTCTACCGTTACAAGTGCGAAACTGCTATATTGTGATATTCTCGTTGAAGCGCATGCAAGCATCGTGAAACCTTAAAGAACAATGTCATTTAGCGAGATACAGCGTTCTGTACTGCAATAAGTTGGTGAAAAACTGTGAGGTTATGCAAATATCGTAATTGTGAACAAAACAGTGTAATAGAGCGTTTTTAGATACAAGTGCGAATGTTAGGTTAGGTTAAGATATGAACCGTCGTAAAACCGCATTAAACAATGTCAATTACTGAGATGCAGTGTTTTTCACCATTAAAAGTGGGGAACTGCGATATTTATTGTGAAAGCGCTTGCAACCGTCGTTAGGTTAGGTTAGGTTAGGTTAGGTTTGGTTAGGTTAGGTTAGGTTAGGTTAGATTAGGTTAGGTTGGGTTGAGTTGGGTTAGGTTAGGTTAGGTTAGGTTAGCTTAGGTTAGGTTAGCTTAGGTTAGGTTAGGTTGGGTTGGGTTGGGTTAGGTTGGGTTAGGTTAGGTTAGGTTAGGTTAGGTTAGGTTAGGTTAGGTTAGGTTAGGTTGGGTTGGGTTGGGTTAGGTTAGGTTAGGTTAGGTTACGTTAGGTTAAGGTATGAACCGTCGTAAAACCGCATTAAACAATGTCACTTAGTGAGATGCAGTGTTTTTCACCTTTACAAGTTGGGAACTGTGATATCTAATGTGAAAGCGCTTGAAACCGTCATAATGTTGTAGAAAGCAATGTAGAGTAGCGAGTAAAACGTTTTCTAACGATAGAAGTGCGAAGGTTATGTTAGGTTGAGTTATGTTAGTTTAAGCTAGGTAGTGTCGTGCAACTACCAAAAACAACGTCATCTAACGAGATAGTGTTGTTTTATTGCGAGTACGAAACTGCGATAGGTGAAATATTGGGAAAGCACACAAAATGGCATGAACTAGCCAGATACTGCGTCTTGTGCCGTTACAAGTGCGAAACTGCTTTATTGTTGTATTTTCGTTAAAGCGCATGCAAGTATCGTGAAACCTTAAAGAACGATGTCATTTAGCGAGATACAGCGTTCTGTACTGTAATAAGTTGGTGGGAAACTGTGAGGTCAAGCAAATATCGTAATTGTGAACGAAACAGTGTAATTGAGCGTCTTTAGATACAAGTGCGAATGTTCGGTTAGGTTGACATATCAACCGTCGTAAAACCGCATTAAACAATGTCACTTAGTGAGATGTAGTGTTTTTCAACATTACAAGTC
The DNA here is from genome assembly GCF_043290135.1 of Rhipicephalus microplus. Taxonomy (NCBI): domain Eukaryota; kingdom Metazoa; phylum Arthropoda; class Arachnida; order Ixodida; family Ixodidae; genus Rhipicephalus; species Rhipicephalus microplus. The sequence continues at coordinate 476,376 of NW_027464606.1, forward strand.
GGGAACTACGATATCTAATGTGAAAGCGCATGAAACCGTCGTAATCTTGTAGAAAACATTGTATAGTTGCGTGTAAAACGTTTTCTAACGATAGAAATGCGAAGGTTAGGTTAGGTTAGGTTAGTTTAAGCTAGGTAGCGTCGTGAAACTACCAAAAACGACGTCATCTAACGAGATAGTGTTGTTTTATTGCGAGTATTAAACTGCGATAGGTGAAATGTTGTGAATGCACACAAAACGGCAAGAACAAGCCAAATACTGCGTGTTCTACCGTTACAAGTGCGAAACTGCTATATTGTGATATTCTCGTTGAAGCGCATGCAAGCATCGTGAAACCTTAAAGAACAATGTCATTTAGCGAGATACAGCGTTCTGTACTGCAATAAGTTGGTGAAAAACTGTGAGGTTATGCAAATATCGTAATTGTGAACGAAACAGTGTAATAGAGCGTTTTTCAATACAAGTACGAATGTTAGGTTAGGTTAAGATATGAACTGTCGTAAAACCGCATTAAACAATGTCACTTAGTGAGATGCAGTGTTTTTCACCATTACAAGTCGGGAACTGCGATATCTAATGTGAAAGCGCTTGCAAACGTCGTTAGGTTAGGTTAGGTTAGGTTAGGTTAGGTTACGTTAGGTTAGGTTTGGTTTGGTTAGGTTAGGTTAGGTTATGTTAGGTTAGGTTGGGTTAGGTTAGGTTAGGTTACGTTAGGTTAAGGTATGAACCGTCGTAAAACCGCAATAAACAATGTCACTTAGTGAGATGCAGTGTTTTTCACCTTTACAAGTTGGGAACTGCGATATCTAATGTGAAAGCGCTTGAAACCGTCGTAATGTTGTAGAAAGCAATGTAAAGTGGCGAGTAAAACGTTTTCTAACGATAGAAGTGCGAAGGTTATGTGAGGTTGAGTTATGTTAGTTTAAGCTAGGTAGCGTCGTGAAACCACCAAAAACGACGTCATCTAACGAGATAGTGTTGTTTTATTGCGAGTACGAAACTGCGATAGGTAAAATGTTGTGAAAGCACACAAAACGGCATGAACAAGACAAATACTGCGTGTTGTACCGTTACAAGTGCGAAACTGCTATGTTGTGACATTCTCGGTAAAGCGCATGCAAGTATCGTGAAACCTTAAAGAACGATGTCATTTAGCGAGATACAGCGTTCTGTACTGTAATAAGTTGGTGATAAACTGTGAGGTCAAGCAAATATCGTAATTGTGAACGAAACAGTGTAATTGAGCGTCTTTAGATACAAGTGCGAATGTTAGGTTAGGTTGACATATCAACCGTCGTAAAACCGCATTAAACAATGTCACTTAGTGAGATGTAGTGTTTTTCAACATTACAAGTCGGGACTACGATATCTAATGTGAAAGCGCATGAAACATGAAACCGTCGTAATCTTGTAGAAAACATTGTAAAGTGGCGAGTAAAACGTTTTCTAACGATAGAAGTGCGAAGGTTATGTTAGGTTGAGTTATGTTAGTTTAAGCTAGGTAGCGTCGTGCAACTACCAAAAACAACGTCATCTAACGAGATAGTGTTGTTTTATTGCGAGTACGAAACTGCGATAGGTGAAATTTTGTGAAAGCACACAAAACGGCATGAACAAGCCAAATACTGCGTGTTGTACCGTTACAAGTGCGAAACTGCTATGTTGTGATATTCTCGTTAAAGCGCATGCAAGCATCGTGAAACCTTAAAGAACGATGTCATTTAGCGAGATACAGCGTTCTGTACTGCAATAAGTTGGTGAAAAACTGTGAGGTTATGCAAATATCCTAATTGTGAACGAAACAGTGTAATAGAGCGTTTTTAATACAAGTGCGAATGTTAGGTTAGGTTAAGATATGAACCGTCGTAAAACCGCATTAAACAATGTCACTTAGTGAGATGCAGTGTTTTTCACCATTACAAGTCGGGAACTGCGATATCTAATGTGAAAGCGCTTGCAAACGTCGTTAGGTTAGGTTAGGTTTGGTTAGGTTAGGTTAGGTTAGGTTACGTTAGGTTAGGTTAGGTTAGGTTTGGTTAGGTTAGGTTAGGTTAGGTTAGGTTAGGGTATGTTAGGTAAGGTTTGGTTAGGTTAGGTTAGGTTAGGTTGGGTTAGGTAAGGTTAGGTTAGGTTAAGATATGAACCGCGCTAAAACCGCATTAAACAATGTCACTTAGTGAGATGCTGTGTTTTTCACCATTACAAGTCGGGAACTGCGATATCTAATGTGAAAGCGCATGAAACCGTCGTAATCTTGTAGAAAACATTGTAAAGTAGCGAATAAAACGTTTTCTAAAGATAGAAGTGCGAAGGTTCGGTTAGTTTGAGCTAGGTAGCGTCGTGAAACCACCAAAAACGACGTCATCTAACGAGATAGTGTTGTTTTAATGCGAGTAAGAAACTGCGATAGATAAAATGTTGTGAAAGCACACAAAACGGCATGAACAAGCCAAATACTGCGCGTTGTACCGTTACAAGTGCGAAACTGCTATGTTGTGACATTCTCGGTAAAGCGCATGCAAGTATCGTGAAACCTTAAAGAACGATGTCATTTAGCGATATACAGCGTTCTGTACTGTAATAAGTTGGTGAGAAACTGTGAGGTCAAGCAAATATCGTAATTGTGAACGAAACAGTGTAATTGAGCGTCTTTAGATACAAGTGCGAATGTTAGGTTAGGTTGACATATCAACCGTCGTAAAACCGCATTAAACAATGTCACTTAGTGAGATGTAGTGTTTTTCAACATTACAAGTCGGGAACTACAATATCTAATGTGAAAGCGCATGAAACCGTCGTAATCTTGTAGAAAACATTGTAAAGTTGCGAGTAAAACGTTTTCTAACGATAGAAGTGCGAAGGTTAGGTTAGGTTAGGTTAGTTTAAGCTAGGTAGCGTCGTGAAACTACCAAAAAACGACGTCATCTAACGAGATAGTGTTGTTGTATTGCGAGTATTAAACTGCGATAGGTGAAATGTAGTGAATGCACACAAAACGGCATGAACAAGCCAAATACTGCGTGTTCTAGCGTTACAAGTGCGAAACTGCTATATTGTGATATTCTCGTTAAAGCGCATGCAAGCATCGGGAAACCTTAAAGAACAATGTCATTTAGCGAGATACAGCGTTCTGTACTGCAATAAGTTGGTGAAAAACTGTGAGGTTATGCAAATATCGTACATGTGAACGAAACAGTGTAATAGAGCGTTTTTCAATACAAGTACGAATGTTAGGTTAGGTTAAGATATGAACCGTCGTAAAACCGCATTAAACAATGTCACTTAGTGAGATGCAGTGTTTTTCACCTTTACAAGTTGGGAACTGCGATATCTAATGTGAAAGCGCATGAAACCGTCGTAATCTTGTAGAAAACATTGTAAAATTGCGAGTAAAACGTTTTCTAACGATAGAAGTGCGAAGGTTATGTTAGGTTGAGTTATGTTAGTTTAAGCTAGGTAGCGTCCTGAAACCACCAAAAACGACGTCATCTAACGAGATAGTGTTGTTTTATTGCGAGTACGAAACTGCGATAGGTAAAATGTTGTGAAAGCACACAAAACGGCATGAACAAGCCAAATACTGCGTGTTGTACCGTTACAAGTGCGAAACTGCTATGTTGTGACATTCTCGGTAAAGCGCATGCAAGTATCGTGAAACCTTAAAGAACGATGTCATTTAGCGAGATACAGCGTTCTGTACTGTAATAAGTTGGTGGGAAACTGTGAGGTCAAGCAAATATCGTAATTGTGAACGAAACAGTGTGATTGAGCGTCTTTAGATAAAAGTGCGAATGTTAGGTTAGGTTGACATATCAACCGTCGTAAAACCGCATTAAACAATGTCACTTAGTGAGATGTAGTGTTTTTCAACATTACAAGTCGGGAACTACGATATCTAATGTGAAAGCGCATGAAACCGTCGTAATCTTGTAGAAAACATTGTAAAGTAGCGAGTAAAACGTTTTCTAACAATAGAAGTGCGAAGGTTAGGTTAGGTTAGGTTAGTTTAAGCTAGGTAGCGTCGTGAAACTACCAAAAACGACGTCATCTAACGAGATAGTGTTGTTTTATTGCGAGTATTAAACTGCGATAGGTGAAATGTTGTGAATGCACACAAAACGGCATGAACAAGCCAAATACTGCGTGTTCTACCGTTACAAGTGCGAAACTGCTATATTGTGATATTCTCGTTGAAGCGCATGCAAGCATCGTGAAACCTTAAAGAACAATGTCATTTAGCGAGATACAGCGTTCTGTACTGCAATAAGTTGGTGAAAAACTGTGAGGTTATGCAAATATCGTAATTGTGAACAAAACAGTGTAATAGAGCGTTTTTAGATACAAGTGCGAATGTTAGGTTAGGTTAAGATATGAACCGTCGTAAAACCGCATTAAACAATGTCAATTACTGAGATGCAGTGTTTTTCACCATTAAAAGTGGGGAACTGCGATATTTAATGTGAAAGCGCTTGCAACCGTCGTTAGGTTAGGTTAGGTTAGGTTAGGTTTGGTTAGGTTAGGTTAGGTTAGGTTAGGTTAGATTAGGTTAGGTTGGGTTGAGTTGGGTTAGGTTAGGTTAGGTTAGGTTAGGTTGGGTTAGGTTAGGTTGGGTTAGGTTAGGTTACGTTAGGTTATGTTAGGTTACGTTAGGTTAGGTTAGGTTAAGTTACGTTAGGTTAGGTTAGGTTAGGTAAGGATAATTTGGTTAGGTTAGGTAAGTTTAGGTTAGGTTAGGTTGGGTTGGGTGTTGGGTTAGGTTGGGTTGGGTTAGGTTGGGTTAGGTTAGGTTAGGTTATGTTAGATTAGGTTAGGTTAGGTTACGTTAGGTTATGTTAGGTTAGGTTAGGTTACGTTAGGTTAGGTTAGGTCAGGTAAGGTTAGGTTACGTTAGAATAGGTTAGGTTAGGTTACGTTAGGTTAGGTTAAGTTAGGTTAGGTTAGGTTTGGTTAGGTTAGGTTAGGTTAGCTTAGGTTAGGTTAGGTTGGGTTGGGTTGGGTTAGGCTGGGTTAGGTTAGGTTAGGTTGGGTTAGGTTAGGTTAGTTTAGGTTAGGTTAGGTTAGGTTAGGTTGGGTTGGGTTGGGTTAGGTTACGTTAGGTTAGGTAAGGTTAGGTTAGGTTAGGTTAGGTTAGGTTAAGGTATGAACCGTCGTAAAACCGCATTAAACAATGTCACTTAGTGAGATGCAGTGTTTTTCACCTTTACAAGTTGGGAACCGTGATATCTAATGTCAAAGCGCTTGAAACCGTCGTAATGTTGTAGAAAGCAATGTAAAGTAGCGAGTAAAACGTTTTCTAACGATAGAAGTGCGAAGGTCATGGTAGGTTGAGTTATGTTAGTTTGAGCTAGGTAGCGTCGTGAAACTACCAAAAACAACGTCATCTAACGAGATAGTGTTGTTTTATTGCGAGTACGAAACTGCGATAGGTGAAATGTTGTGAAAGCACACAAAACGGCATGAACAAGCCAAATACTGCGTGTTGTACCGTTACAAGTGCGAAACTGCTATGTTGTGATATTCTCGTTAAAGCGCATGCAAGCATCGTGAAACCTTAAAGAACGATGTCATTTAGCGAGATACAGTGTTCTGTACTGCAATAAGTTGGTGAAAAACTGTGAGGTTATGCAAATATCCTAATTGTGAACGAAACAGTGTAATAGAGCGTTTTTTATTACAAGTGCGAATGTTAGGTTAGGTTAAGATATGAACCGTCGTAAAACTGCATTAAACAATGTCACTTAGTGAGATGCAGTGTTTTTCACCATTACAAGTCGGGAACTGCGATATCTAATGTGAAAGCGCATGAAACCGTCGTAATCTTGTAGAAAACATTGTAAAGTGGCGAGTAAAACGTTTTCTAACGATAGAAGTGCGAAGGTTAGGTTAGGTTAGGTTAGTTTAAGCTAGGTAGCGTCGTGAAACTACCAAAAACGACGTCATCTAACGAGATAGTGTTGTTTTATAGCGAGCATTAAACTGCGATAGGTGAAATGTTGTGAAACCACACAAAACGGCATGAACAAGCCAAATACTGCGTGTTCTACCGTTACAAGTGCGAAACTGCTATATTGTGATATTCTCGTTAAAGCGCATGCAAGCATCGTGAAACCTTAAAGAACAATGTCATTTAGCGAGATACAGCGTTCTGTACTGCAATAAGTTGGTGAAAAACTGTGAGGTTATGCAAATATCGTAATTGTGAACAAAACAGTGTAATAGAGCGTTTTTAGATACAAGTGCGAATGTTAGGTTAGGTTAAGATATGAACCGTCGTAAAACCGCATTAAACAATGTCAATTACTGAGATGCAGTGTTTTTCACCATAAAGTGGGGAACTGCGATATTTAATGTGAAAGCGCTTGCAACCGTCGTTAGGTTAGGTTAGGTTAGGTTAGGTTAGGTTAGGTTAGGTTAGGTTTGGTTAGGTTAGATTAGGTTAGGTTAGGTTAGATTAGGTTAGGTTGGGTTGAGTTGGGTTAGGTTAGGTTAGGTTAGGTTGGGTTAGGTTAGGTTAGGTTAGGTTACGTTAGGTTAGGTTAGGTTACGTTAGGTTAGGTTAGGTTAAGTTACGTTAGGTTAGGTTAGGTTAGGTAAGGATAATTTGGTTAGGTTAGGTAAGGTTAGGTTAGGTTAGGTTGGGTTGGGTGTTGTTGGGTTAGGTTGGGTTGGGTTAGGTTGGGTTAGGTTAGGTTAGGTTACGTTAGATTAGGTTAGGTTAGGTTACGTTAGGTTATGTTAGGTTAGGTTAGGTTACGTTAGGTTAGGTTAGGTCAGGTAAGGTTAGGTTACGTTAGAATAGGTTAGGTTAGGTTACGTTAGGTTAGGTTAAGTTAGGTTAGGTTAGGTTTGGTTAGGTTAGGTTAGGTTAGCTTAGGTTAGGTTAGGTTGGGTTGGGTTGGGTTAGGTTGGGTTAGGTTAGGTTAGGTTAGGTTAGGTTGGGTTGGGTTAGGTTAGGTTAGTTTAGGTTAGGTTAGGTTAGGTTAGGTTGGGTTGGGTTGGGTTAGGTTAGGTTAGGTTAGGTAAGGTTAGGTTAGGTTAGGTTAGGTTAGGTTAAGGTATGAACCGTCGTAAAACCGCATTAAACAATGTCACTTAGTGAGATGCAGTGTTTTTCATCTTTACAAGTTGGGAACTGTGATATCTAATGTCAAAGCGCTTGAAACCGTCGTAATGTTGTAGAAAGCAATGTAAAGTAGCGAGTAAAACGTTTTCTAACGATAGAAGTGCGAAGGTCATGTTAGGTTGAGTTATGTTAGTTTAAGCTAGGTAGCGTCGTGAAACTACCAAAAACAACGTCATCTAACGAGATAGTGTTGTTTTATTGCGAGTACGAAACTGCGATAGGTGAAATGTTGTGAAAGCACACAAAACGGCATGAACAAGCCAAATACTGCGTGTTGTACCGTTACAAGTGCGAAACTGCTATGTTGTGATATTCTCGTTAAAGCGCATGCAAGCATCGTGAAACCGTAAAGAACGATGTCATTTAGCGAGATACAGCGTTTTGTACTGCAATAAGTTGGTGAAAAACTGTGAGGTTATGCAAATATCCTAATTGTGAACGAAACAGTGTAATAGAGCGTTTTTTAATACAAGTGCGAATGTTAGGTTAGGTTAAGATATGAACCGTCGTAAAACCGCATTAAACAATGTCACTTAGTGAGAAGTAGTGTTTTTAACATTACAAGTCGGGAACTACGATATCTAATGTGAAAGTGCATGAAACCGTCGTAATCTTGTAGAAAACATTGTAAAGTGGCGAGTAAAACGTTTTCTAACGATAGAAGTGCGAAGGTTAGGTTAGGTTAGGTTAGTTTAAGCTAGGTAGCGTCGTGAAACTACCAAAAACGACGTCATCTAACGAGATAGTGTTGTTTTATAGCGAGTATTAAACTGCGATAGGTGAAATGTTGTGAAAGCACACAAAACGGCATGAACAAGCCAAATACTGCGTGTTCTACCGTTACAAGTGCGAAACTGCTATATTGTGATATTCTCGTTAAAGCGCATGCAAGCATCGTGAAACCTTAAAGAACAATGTCATTTAGCGAGATACAGCGTTCTGTACTGCAATAAGTTGGTGAAAAACTGTGAGGTTATGCAAGTATCGTAATTGTGAACAAAACAGTGTAATAAAGCGTTTTTAGATACAAGTGCGAATGCTAGGTTAGGTTAAGATATGAACCGTCGTAAAACCGCATTAAACAATGTCAATTACTGAGATGCAGTGTTTTTCACCATTAAAAGTGGGGAACTGCGATAATTAATGTGAAAGCGCTTGCAACCGTCGTTAGGTTAGGTTAGGTTAGGTTAGGTTTGGTTAGGTTAGGTTAGGTTAGGTTAGGTTAGATTAGGTTAGGTTGGGTTGAGTTGGGTTAGGTTAGGTTAGGTTAGGTTAGGTTGGGTTAGGTTAGGTTAGGTTAGGTTAGGTTAGGTTACGTTAGGTTAGGTTAGGTTAGGTTAGGTTAGGTTACGTTAGGTTAGGTTAGGTTAGGTAAGGATAATTTGGTTAGGTTAGGTAAGGTTAGGTTAGGTTAGGTTAGGTTGGGTTGGGTGTTGTTGGGTTGGGTTGGGTTGGGTTAGGTTAGGTTAGGTTACGTTAGGTTAGGTTAGGTTAGGTTAGGTTACGTTAGGTTATGTTAGGTTAGGTTAGGTTACGTTAGGTTAGGTTAGGTCAGGTAAGGTTAGGTTACGTTAGAATAGGTTAGGTTAGGTTAGGTTACGTTAGGTTATGTTAAGTTAGGTTAGGTTAGGTTTGGTTAGCTTAGGTTAGGTTAGCTTAGGTTAGGTTAGGTTGGGTTGGGTTGGGTTAGGTTGGGTTAGGTTAGGTTAGGTTAGGTTAGGTTGGGTTAGGTTAGTTTAGGTTAGGTTAGGTTAGGTTGGGTTGGGTTGGGTTAGGTTAGGTTAGGTTAGGTTAGGTAAGGTTAGGTTAGGTTAGGTTAGGTTACGTTAGGTTAAGGTATGAACCGTCGTAAAACGGCATTAAACAATGTCACTTAGTGAGATGCAGTGTTTTTCACCTTTACAAGTTGGGAACTGTGATATCAAATGTGAAAGCGCTTGAAACCGTCATAATGTTGTAGAAAGCAATGTAAAGTAGCGAGTAAAACGTTTTCTAACGATAGAAGTGCGAAGGTTATGTTAGGTTGAGTTATGTTAGTTTAAGCTAGGTAGCGTCGTGAAACCACCAAAAACGACGTCATCTAACGAGATAGTGTTGTTTTATTGCGAGTACGAAACTGCGATAGGTAAAATGTTGTGAAAGCACACAAAACGGCATGAACAAGCCAAATACTGCGTGTTATACCGTTACAAGTGCGAAACTGCTATGTTGTGACATTCTCGGTAAAGCGCATGCAAGTATCGTGAAACCTTAAAGAACGATGTCATTTAGCGAGATACAGCGTTCTGTACTGTAATAAGTTGGTGAGAAACTGTGAGGTCAAGCAAATATCGTAATTGTGAATGAAACAGTGTAATTGAGCGTCTTCAGATACAAGTGCGAATGTTAGGTTAGGTTGACATAGCAACCGTCGTAAAACCGCATTAAACAATGTCACTTAGTGAGATGTAGTGTTTTTCAACATTACAAGTCGGGAACTACAATATCTAATGTGAAAGCGCATGAAACCGTCGTAATCTTGTAGAAAACATTGTAAAGTTGCGAGTAAAACGTTTTCTAACGATAGAAGTGCGAAGGTTAGGTTAGGTTAGGTTAGTTTAAGCTAGGTAGCGTCGTGAAACTACCAAAAACGACGTCATCTAACGAGATAGTGTTGTTTTATTGCGAGTATTAAACTGCGATAGGTGAAATGTTGTGAAAGCACACAAAACGGCATGAACAAGCCAAATACTGCGTGTTCTACCGTTACAAGTGCGAAACTGCTATATTGTGATATTCTCGTTAAAGCGCATGCAAGCATCGTGAAACCTTAAAGAACAATGTCATTTAGCGAGATACAGCGTTCTGTACTGCAATAAGTTGGTGAAAAACTGTAAGGTTATGCAAATATCGTAATTGTGAACGAAACAGTGTAATAGAGCGTTTTTCAATACAAGTACGAATGTTAGGTTAGGTTAAGATATGAACCGTCGTAAAACCGCATTAATCAATGTCACTTAGTGAGATGCAGTGTTTTTCACCATTACAAGTCGGGAACTGCGATATCTAATGTGAAAGCGCTTGCAAACGTCGTTAGGATAGGTTAGGTTAGGTTAGGTTACGTTAGGTTAGGTTTGGTTAGGTTAGGTTAGGTTAGGTTATGTTAGATTAGGCTGGGTTAGGTTAGGTTAGGTTAAGATATGAACCGCGCTAAAACCGCATTAAACAATGTCACTTAGTGAGATGCAGTGTTTTTCACATTTACAAGTTGGGAACTGCGATATCTAATGTGAAAGCGCTTGAAACCATCGTAATGTTGTAGAAAGCAATGTAAAGTAGCGAGTAAAACGTTTTCAACGATAGAAGTGCGAAGGTTATGTTAGGTTGAGTTATGTTAGTTTAAGCTAGGTAAAGTCGTGAAACCACCAAAAACGACGTCATCTAACGAGATAGTGTTGTTTTATTGCGAGTACGAAACTGCGATAGGTAAAATGTTGTGAAAGCACACAAAATGGCATGAACAAGCCAAATACTGCGTGTTGTACCGTTACAAGTGCGAAACTGCTATGTTGTGACATTCTCGGTAAAGCGCATGCAAGTATCGTGAAACCTTAAAGAACGATGTCATTTAGCGAGATACAGCGTTCTGTACTGTAATAAGTTGGTGAGAAACTGTGAGGTCAAGCAAATATCGTAATTGTGAACGAAACAGTGTAATTGAGCGTCTTTAGATGCAAGTGCGAATGTTAGGTTAGGTTGACATATCAACCGTCGTAAAACCGCATTAAACAATGTCACTTAGTGAGATGTAGTGTTTTTCAACATTACAAGTCGGGAACAACGATATCTAATGTGAAAGCGCATGAAACCGTCGTAATCTTGTAGAAAACATTGTAAAGTGGCGAGTAAAACGTTTTCTAACGATAGAAGTGCGAAGGTTAGGTTAGGTTAGGTTAGTTTAAGCTAGGTAGCGTCGTGAAACTACCAAAAACGACGTCATCTAACGAGATAGTGTTGTTTTATAGCGAGTATTAAACTGCGATAGGTGAAATGTTGTGAAAGCACACAAAACGGCATGAACAAGCCAAATACTGCGTGTTCTACCGTTACAAGTGCGAAACTGCTATATTGTGATATTCTTGTTAAAGCGCATGCAAGCATCGTGAAACCTTAAAGAACAATGTCATTTAGCGAGATACAGCGTTCTGTACTGCAATAAGTTGGTGAAAAACTGTGAGGTTATGCAAGTATCGTAATTGTGAACAAAACAGTGTAATAGAGCGTTTTTAGATACAAGTGCGAATGTTAGGTTAGGTTAAGATATGAACCGTCGTAAAACCGCATTAAACAATGTCAATTACTGAGATGCAGTGTTTTTCACCATTAAAAGTGGGGAACTGCGATAATTATTGTGAAAGCGCTTGCAACCGTCGTTAGGTTAGGTTAGGTTAGGTTAGGTTTGGTTAGGTTAGGTTAGGTTAGGTTAGATTAGGTTAGGTTGGGTTGAGTTGGGTTAGGTTAGGTTAGGTTAGGTTGGGTTAGGTTAGGTTAGGTTAGGTTAGGTTAGGTTACGTTAGGTTAGGTTAGGTTAGGTAAGGATAATTTGGTTAGGTTAGGTAAGGTTAGGTTAGGTTAGGTTAGGTTGGGTTGGGTGTTGTTGGGTTGGGTTGGGTTGGGTTAGGTTGAGTTAGGTTAGGTTAGGTTACGTTAGGTTAGGTTAGGTTAGGTTACGTTAGGTTATGTTAGGTTAGGTTAGGTTACGTTAGGTTAGGTTAGGTCAGGTAAGGTTAGGTTACGTTAGAATAGGTTAGGTTAGGTTAGGTTACGTTAGGTTAGGTTAAGTTAGGTTAGGTTAGGTTTGGTTAGCTTAGGTTAGGTTAGCTTAGGTTAGGTTAGGTTGGGTTGGGTTGGGTTAGGTTGGGTTAGGTTAGGTTAGGTTAGGTTAGGTTGGGTTAGGTTAGTTTAGGTTAGGTTAGGTTAGGTTGGGTTGGGTTGGGTTAGGTAAGGTTAGGTTAGGTTAGGTTAGGTTACGTTAGGTTAAGGTATGAACCGTCGAAAAACCACATTAAACAATGTCACTTAGTGAGATGCAGTCTTTTTCACCTTTACAAGTTGGGAACTGTGATATCTAATGTGAAAGCGCTTGAAACCGTCATAATGTTGTAGAAAGCAATGTAAAGTAGCGAGTAAAACGTTTTCTAACGATAGAAGTGCGAAGGTTATGTTAGGTTGAGTTATGTTAGTTTAAGCTAGGTAGCGTCGTGCAACTACCAAAAACGACGTCATCTAACGAGATAGTGTTGTTTTATTGCGAGTACGAAACTGCGATAGGTGAAATGTTGTGAAAGCACACAAAACGGCATGAACAAGCCAAATACTGCGTGTTGTACCGTTACAAGTGCGAAACTGCTATGTTGTGATATTCTCGTTAAAGCGCATGCAAGCATCGTGAAACCTTAAAGAACGATGTCATTTAGCGAGATACAGCGTTCTGTACTGCAATAAGTTGGTGAAAAACTGTGAGGTTATGCAAATATCCTAATTGTGAACGAAACAGTGTAATAGAGCGTTTTTTAATACAAGTGCGAATGTTAGGTTAGGTTAAGATATGAACCGTCGTAAAACCGCATTAAACAATGTCACTTAGTGAGATGCAGTGTTTTTCACCATTACAAGTCGGGAACTGCGATATCTAATGTGAAAGCGCTTGCAAACGTCGTTAGGTTAGGTTAGGTTTGGTTAGGTTAGGTTAGGTTACGTTAGGTTAGGTTTGGTTAGGTTAGGTTAGGTTAGGTTATGTTAGGTTAGGTTGGGTAAGGTTAGGTTACGTTAGGTTGGGTTAGGTTAGGTTAGGTTACGTTAGGTTAAGGTATGAACCATCGTAAAACCGCAATAAACAATGTCACTTAGTGAGATGCAGTGTTTTTCACCTTTACAAGTTGGGAACTGTGATATCAAATGTGAAAGCGCTTGAAACCGTCATAATGTTGTAGAAAGCAATGTAAAGTAGCGAGTAAAACGTTTTCTAACGATAGAAGTGCGAAGGTTATGTTAGGTTGAGTTATGTTAGTTTAAGCTAGGTAGCGTCGTGCAACTAACAAAAACAACGTCATCTAACGAGATAGTGTTGTTTTATTGCGAGTACAAAACTGCGATAGGTGAAATGTTGTGAAAGCACACAAAACGGCATGAGCAAGCCAAATACTGCGTGTTGTACCGTTACAAGTGCGAAACTGCTATGTTGTGATGTTCTCGTTAAAGCGCATGCAAGCATCGTGAAACCTTAAAGAACGATGTCATTTAGCGAGATACAGCGTTCTGTACTGCAATAAGTTGGTGAAAAACTGTGAGGTTATGCAAATATCCTAATTGTGAACGAAACAGTGTAATAGAGCGTTTTTTAATACAAGTGCGAATGTTAGGTTAGGTTAAGATATGAACCGTCGTAAAACCGCATTAAACAATGTCACTTAGTGAGATGCAGTGTTTTTCACCATTACAAGTCGGGAACTGCGATATCTAATGTGAAAGCGCTTGCAAACGTCGTTAGGTTAGGTTAGGTTAGGTTAGGTGAGGTTAGGGTATGTTAGGTAAGGTTTGGTTAGGTTAGGTTAGGTTAGGTTGGTTTAGGTAAGGTTAGGTTAGGTTAAGATATGAACCGTCGTAAAACCGCATTAAACAATGTCACTTAGTGAGATGCAGTGTTTTTCACCGTTACAAGTCGGGAACTGCGATATCTAATCTGAAAGCGCTTGCAAACGTCGTTAGGTTAGGTTAGGTTAGGTTAGGTTAGGTTAGGTTAGGTTAGGTTTGGTTAGGTTAGGTTAGGTTAGGTGATGTTAGGTTAGGTTGGGTTAGGTTAGGTTAGGTTAGGTTAGGTTAGGTTAAGATATGAACCGCGCTAAAACCGCATTAAACAATGTCACTTAGTGAGATGCAGTGTTTTTCACCTTTACAAGTTGGGAACTGCGATATCTAATGTGAAAGCGCTTGAAACCGTCGTAATGTTGTAGAAAGCAATGTAAAGTAGCGAGTAAAACGTTTTCTAACGATAGAAGTGCGAAGGTTATGTTAGGTTGAGTTATGTTAGTTTAAGCTAGGTAGCGTCGTGAAACCACCAAAAACGACGTCATCTAACGAGATAGTGTTGTTTTATTGCGAGTACGAAACTGCGATAGGTAAAATGTTGTGAAAGCACACAAAACGGCATGAACAAGCCAAATACTGCGTGTTATACCGTTACAAGTGCGAAACTGCTATGTTGTGACATTCTCGGTAAAGCGCATGCAAGTATCGTGAAACCTTAAAGAACGATGTCATTTAGCGAGATACAGCGTTCTGTACTGTAATAAGTTGGTGAGAAACTGTGAGGTCAAGCAAATATCGTAATTGTGAATGAAACAGTGTAATTGAGCGTCTTTAGATACAAGTGCGAATGTTAGGTTAGGTTGACATAGCAACCGTCGTAAAACCGCATTAAACAATGTCACTTAGTGAGATGTAGTGTTTTTCAACATTACAAGTCGGGAACTACGATATCTAATGTGAAAGCGCATGAAACCGTCGTAATCTTGTAGAAAACATTGTAAAGTTGCGAGTAAAACGTTTTCTAACGATAGAAGTGCGAAGGTTAGGTTAGGTTAGGTTAGTTTAAGCTAGGTAGCGTCGTGAAACTACCAAAAACGACGTCATCTAACGAGATAGTGTTGTTTTATTGCGAGTATTAAACTGCGATAGGTGAAATGTTGTGAAAGCACACAAAACGGCATGAACAAGCCAAATACTGCGTGTTCTACCGTTACAAGTGCGAAACTGCTATATTGTGATATTCTCGTTAAAGAGCATGCAAGCATCGTGAAACCTTAAAGAACAATGTCATTTAGCGAGATACAGCGTTCTGTACTGCAATAAGTTGGTGAAAAACTGTGAGGTTATGCAAATATCGTAATTGTGAACGAAACAGTGCAATAGAGCGTTTTTCAATACAAGTACGAATGTTAGGTTAGGTTAAGATATGAACCGTCGTAAAACCGCAATAAACAATGTCACTTAGTGAGATGCAGTGTTTTTCACCATTACAAGTCGGGAACTGCGATATCTAATGTGAAAGCGCTTGCAAACGTCGTTAGCATAGGTTAGGTTAGGTTAGGTTAGGTTACGTTAGGTTAGGTTTGGTTAGGTTAGGTTAGGTTAGGTTAGGTTATGTTAGGTTAGGTTGGGTTAGGTTAGGTTAGGTTATGTTAAGATATGAACCGCGCTAAAACCGCATTAAACAATGTCACTTAGTGAGATGCAGTGTTTTTCACATTTACAAGGTTGGAACTGCGATATCTAATGTGAAAGCGCTTGAAACCGTCGTAATGTTGTAGAAAGCAATGTAAAGTAGCGAGTAAAACGTTTTCAACGATAGAAGTGCGAAGGTTATGTTAGGTTGAGTTATGTTAGTTTAAGCTAGGTAAAGTCGTGAAACCACCAAAAACGACGTCATCTAACGAGATAGTGTTGTTTTATTGCGAGTACGACACTGCGATAAGTAAAATGTTGTGAAAGCACACAAAATGGCATGAACAAGCCAAATACTGCGTGTTGTACCGTTACAAGTGCGAAACTGCTATGTTGTGACATTCTTGGTAAAGCGCATGCAAGTATCGTGAAACCTTAAAGAACGATGTCATTTAGCGAGATACAGCGTTCTGTACTGTAATAAGTTGGTGAGAAACTGTGAGGTCAAGCAAATATCGTAATTGTGAACGAAACAGTGTAATTGAGCGTCTTTAGATGCAAGTGCGAATGTTAGGTTAGGTTGACATATCAACCGTCGTAAAACCGCATTAAACAATGTCACTTAGTGAGATGTAGTGTTTTTCAACATTACAAGTCGGGAACAACGATATCTAATGTGAAAGCGCATGAAACCGTCGTAATCTTGTAGAAAACATTGTAAAGTGGCGAGTAAAACGTTTTCTAACGATAGAAGTGCGAAGGTTAGGTTAGGTTAGGTTAGTTTAGGCTAGGTAGCGTCGTGAAACTACCAAAAACGACGTCATCTAACGAGATAGTGTTGTTTTATAGCGAGTATTAAACTGCGATAGGTGAAATGTTGTGAAAGCACACAAAACGGCATGAACAAGCCAAATACTGCGTGTTCTACCGTTACAAGTGCGAAACTGCTATATTATGATATTCTTGTTAAAGCGCATGCAAGCATCGTGAAACCTTAAAGAACAATGTCATTTAGCGAGATACAGCGTTCTGTACTGCAATAAGTTGGTGAAAAACTGTGAGGTTATGCAAGTATCGTAATTGTGAACAAAACAGTGTAATAGAGCGATTTTAGATACAAGTGCGAATGTTAGGTTAGGTTAAGATATGAACCGTCGTAAAACCGCATTAAACAATGTCAATTACTGAGATGCAGTGTTTTTCACCATTAAAAGTGGGGAACTGCGATAATTATTGTGAAAGCGCTTGCAACCGTCGTTAGGTTAGGTTAGGTTAGGTTAGGTTTGGTTAGGTTAGGTTAGGTTAGGTTAGATTAGGTTAGGTTGGGTTGAGTTGGGTTAGGTTAGGTTAGGTTAGGTTAGGTTGGGTTAGGTTAGGTTAGGTTAGGTTAGGTTAGGTTAGGTTAGGTTAGGTTACGTTAGGTTAGGTTAGGTTAGGTAAGGATAATTTGGTTAGGTTAGGTAAGGTTAGGTTAGGTTAGGTTGGGTTGGGTGTTGTTGGGTTGGGTTGGGTTAGGTTGAGTTAGGTTAGGTTAGGTTACGTTAGGTTAGGTTAGGTTAGGTTACGTTAGGTTATGTTAGGTTAGGTTAGGTTACGTTAGGTTAGGTTAGGTCAGGTAAGGTTAGGTTACGTTAGAATAGGTTAGGTTAGGTTAGGTTACGTTAGGTTAGGTTAAGTTAGGTTAGGTTAGGTTTGGTTAGCTTAGGTTAGGTTAGCTTAGGTTAGGTTAGTTTGGGTTGGGTTGGGTTAGGTTGGGTTAGGTTAGGTTAGGTTAGGTTAGGTTGGGTTAGGTTAGTTTAGGTTAGGTTAGGTTAGGTTAAGTTGGGTTGGGTTGGGTTAGGTTAGGTTAGGTTAGGTTAGGTTAGGTAAGGTTAGGTTAGGTTAGGTTAGGTTACGTTAGGTTAAGGTATGAACCGTCGTAAAACCACATTAAACAATGTCACTTAGTGAGATGCAGTCTTTTTCACCTTTACAAGTTGGGAACTGTGATATCTAATGTGAAAGCGCTTGAAGCCGTCATAATGTTGTAGAAAGCAATGTAAAGTAGCGAGTAAAACGTTTTCTAACGATAGAAGTGCGAAGGTTATGTTAGGTTGAGTTATGTTAGTTTAAGCTAGGTAGCGTCGTGCAACTACCAAAAACAACGTCATCTAACGAGATAGTGTTGTTTTATTGCGAGTACGAAACTGCGATAGGTGAAATGTTGTGAAAGCACACAAAACGGCATGAACAAGCCAAATACTGCGTGTTGTACCGTTACAAGTGCGAAACTGCTATGTTGTGATATTCTCGTTAAAGCGCATGCAAGCATCGTGAAACCTTAAAGAACGATGTCATTTAGCGAGATACAGCGTTCTGTACTGCAATAAGTTGGTGAAAAACTGTGAGGTTATGCAAATATCCTAATTGTGAACGAAACAGTGTAATAGAGCGTTTTTTAATACAAGTGCGAATGTTAGGTTAGGTTAAGATATGAACCGTCGTAAAACCGCATTAAACAATGTCACTTAGTGAGATGCAGTGTTTTTCACCATTACAAGTCGGGAACTGCGATATCTAATGTGAAAGCGCTTGCAAACGTCGTTAGGTTAGGTTAGGTTTGGTTAGGTTAGGTTAGGTTACGTTAGGTTAGGTTTGGTTAGGTTAGGTTAGGTTAGGTTATGTTAGGTTAGGTTGGGTTAGGTTAGGTTAGGTTACGTTAGGTTAAGGTATGAACCATCGTAAAACCGCAATAAACAATGTCACTTAGTGAGATGCAGTGTTTTTCACCTTTACAAGTTGGGAACTGTGATATCAAATGTGAAAGCGCTTGAAACCGTCATAATGTTGTAGAAAGCAATGTAAAGTAGCGAGTAAAATGTTTTCTAACGATAGAAGTGCGAAGGTTATGTTAGGTTGAGTCATGTTAGTTTAAGCTAGGTAGCGTCGTGCAACTAACAAAAACAACGTCATCTAACGAGATAGTGTTGTTTTATTGCGAGTACAAAACTGCGATAGGTGAAATGTTGTGAAAGCACACAAAACGGCATGAACAAGCCAAATACTGCGTGTTGTACCGTTACAAGTGCGAAACTGCTATGTTGTGATGTTCTCGTTAAAGCGCATGCAAGCATCGTGAAACCTTAAAGAACGATGTCATTTAGCGAGATACAGCGTTCTGTACTGCAATAAGTTGGTGAAAAACTGTGAGGTTATGCAAATATCCTAATTGTGAACGAAACAGTGTAATAGAGCGTTTTTTAATACAAGTGCGAATGTTAGGTTAGGTTAAGATATGAACCGTCGTAAAACCGCATTAAACAATGTCACTTAGTGAGATGCAGTGTTTTTCACCATTACAAGTCGGGAACTGCGATATCTAATGTGAAAGTGCTTGCAAACGTCGTTAGGTTAGGTTAGGTTAGGTTAGGTGAGGTTAGGTTAGGTTAGGTTACGTTAGGTTAGGTTAGGTTAGGTTTGGTTAGGTTAGGTTAGGTTAGGGTATGTTAGGTAAGGTTTGGTTAGGTTAGGTTAGGTTAGGTTGGTTTAGGTAAGGTTAGGTTAGGTTAAGATATGAACCGTCGTAAAACCGCATTAAACAATGTCACTTAGTGAGATGCAGTGTTTTTCACCGTTACAAGTCGGGAACTGCGATATCTAATGTGAAAGCGCTTGCAAACGTCGTTAGGTTAGGTTAGGTTAGGTTAGGTTAGGTTAGGTTAGGTTAGGTTAGGTTTGGTTAGGTTAGGTTAGGTTAGGTGATGTTAGGTTAGGTTGGGTTAGGTTAGGTTAGGTTAGGTTAGGTTAGGTTAAGATATGAACCGCGCTAAAACCGCATTAAACAATGTCACTTAGTGAGATGCAGTGTTTTTCACCTTTACAAGTTGGGAACTGCGATATCTAATGTGAAAGCGCTTGAAACCGTCGTAATGTGTTAGAAAGCAATGTAAAGTAGCGAGTAAAACGTTTTCTAACGATAGAAGTGCGAAGGTTATGTTAGGTTGAGTTATGTTAGTTTAAGCTAGGTAGCGTCGTGAAACCACCAAAAACGACGTCATCTAACGAGATAGTGTTGTTTTATTGCGAGTACGAAACTGCGATAGGTAAAATGTTGTGAAAGCACACAAAACGGCATGAACAAGCCAAATACTGCGTGTTATACCGTTACAAGTGCGAAACTGCTATGTTGTGACATTCTCGGTAAAGCGCATGCAAGTATCGTGAAACCTTAAAGAACGATGTCATTTAGCGAGATACAGCGTTCTGTACTGTAATAAGTCGGTGAGAAACTGTGAGGTCAAGCAAATATCGTAATTGTGAATGAAACAGTGTAATTGAGCGTCTTTAGATACAAGTGCGAATGTTAGGTTAGGTTGACATAGCAACCGTCGTAAAACCGCATTAAACAATGTCACTTAGTGAGATGTAGTGTTTTTCAACATTACAAGTCGGGAACTACAATATCTAATGTGAAAGCGCATGAAACCGTCGTAATCTTGTAGAAAACATTGTAAAGTTGCGAGTAAAACGTTTTCTAACGATAGAAGTGCGAAGGTTAGGTTAGGTTAGGTTAGTTTAAGCTAGGTAGCGTCGTGAAACTACCAAAAACGACGTCATCTAACGAGATAGTGTTGTTTTATTGCGAGTATTAAACTGCGATAGGTGAAATGTTGTGAAAGCACACAAAACGGCATGAACAAGCCAAATACTGCGTGTTGTACCGTTACAAGTGCGAAACTGCTATATTGTGATATTCTCGTTAAAGCGCATGCAAGCATCGTGAAACCTTAAAGAACAATGTCATTTAGCGAGATACAGCGTTCTGTACTGCAATAAGTTGGTGAAAAACTGTGAGGTTATGCAAATATCGTAATTGTGAACGAAACAGTGCAATAGAGCGTTTTTCAATACAAGTACGAATGTTAGGTTAGGTTAAGATATGAACCGTCGTAAAACCGCATTAAACAATGTCACTTAGTGAGATGCAGTGTTTTTCACCATTACAAGTCGGTAACTGCGATATCTAATGTGAAAGCGCTTGCAAACGTCGTTAGGATAGGTTAGGTTAGGTTAGGTTAGGTTAGGTTACGTTAGGTTAGGTTTGGTTAGGTTAGGTTAGGTTAGGTTATGTTAGGTTAGGTTGGGTTAGGTTAGGTTAGGTTAGGTTAAGATATGAACCGCGCTAAAACCGCATTAAACAATGTCACTTAGTGAGATGCAGTGTTTTTCACATTTACAAGTTGGGAACTGCGATATCTAATGTGAAAGCGCTTGAAACCGTCGTAATGTTGTAGAAAGCAATGTAAAGTAGCGAGTAAAACGTTTTCAACGATAGAAGTGCGAAGGTTATGTTAGGTTGAGTTATATTAGTTTAAGCTAGGTAAAGTCGTGAAACCACCAAAAACGACGTCATCTAACGAGATAGTGTTGTTTTATTGCGAGTACGAAACTTCGATAGGTAAAATGTTGTGAAAGCACACAAAATGGCATGAACAAGCCAAATACTGCGTGTTGTACCGTTACAAGTGCGAAACTGCTATGTTGTGACATTCTTGGTAAAGCGCATGCAAGTATCGTGAAACCTTAAAGAACGATGTCATTTAGCGAGATACAGCGTTCTGTACTGTAATAAGTTGGTGAGAAACTGTGAGGTCAAGCAAATATCGTAATTGTGAACGAAACAGTGTAATTGAGCGTCTTTAGATGCAAGTGCGAATGTTAGGTTAGGTTGACATATCAACCGTCGTAAAACCGCATTAAACAATGTCACTTAGTGAGATGTAGTGTTTTTCAACATTACAAGTCGGGAACAACGATATCTAATGTGAAAGCGCATGAAACCGTCGTAATCTTGTAGAAAACATTGTAAAGTGGCGAGTAAAACGTTTTCTAACGATAGAAGTGCGAAGGTTAGGTTAGGTTAGGTTAGTTTAAGCTAGGTAGCGTCGTGAAACTACCAAAAACGACGTCATCTAACGAGATAGTGTTGTTTTATAGCGAGTATTAAACTGCGATAGGTGAAATGTTGTGAAAGCACACAAAACGGCATGAACAAGCCAAATACTGCGTGTTCTACCGTTACAAGTGCGAAACTGCTATATTGTGATATTCTTGTTAAAGCGCATGCAAGCATCGTGAAACCTTAAAGAACAATGTCATTTAGCGAGATACAGCGTTCTGTACTGCAATAAGTTGGTGAAAAACTGTGAGGTTATGCAAGTATCGTAATTGTGAACAAAACAGTGTAATAGAGCGTTTTTAGATACAAGTGCGAATGTTAGGTTAGGTTAAGATATGAACCGTCGTAAAACCGCATTAAACAATGTCAATTACTGAGATGCAGTGTTTTTCACCATTAAAAGTGGGGAACTGCGATAATTATTGTGAAAGCGCTTGCAACCGTCGTTAGGTTAGGTTAGGTTAGGTTAGGTTTGGTTAGGTTAGGTTAGGTTAGGTTAGATTAGGTTAGGTTGGGTTGAGTTGGGTTAGGTTAGGTTAGGGTAGGTTAGGTTGGGTTAGGTTAGGTTAGGTTAGGTTAGGTTACGTTAGGTTAGGTTAGGTTAGGTTACGTTAGGTTAGGTTAGGTTAGGTAAGGATAATTTGGTTAGGTTAGGTAAGGTTAGGTTAGGTTAGGTTAGGTTGGGTTGGGTGTTGTTGGGTTGGGTTGGGTTGGGTTAGGTTGAGTTAGGTTAGGTTAGGTTACGTTAGGTTAGGTTAGGTTAGGTTACGTTAGGTTATGTTAGGTTAGGTTAGGTTACGTTAGGTTAGGTTAGGTCAGGTAAGGTTAGGTTACGTTAGAATAGGTTAGGTTAGGTTAGGTTACGTTAGGTTAGGTTAAGTTAGGTTAGGTTAGGTTTGGTTAGCTTAGGTTAGGTTAGCTTAGGTT
This sequence comes from Rhipicephalus microplus, assembly GCF_043290135.1. Taxonomy (NCBI): domain Eukaryota; kingdom Metazoa; phylum Arthropoda; class Arachnida; order Ixodida; family Ixodidae; genus Rhipicephalus; species Rhipicephalus microplus. The sequence goes on from NW_027464606.1 coordinate 498,566, forward strand.
AGGTTAGGTTGGGTTGGGTTGGGTTAGGTTGGGTTAGGTTAGGTTAGGTTAGGTTAGGTTGGGTTAGGTTAGTTTAGGTTAGGTTAGGTTAGGTTAGGTTGGGTTGGGTTGGGTTAGGTTAGGTTAGGTTAGGTAAGGTTAGGTTAGGTTAGGTTAGGTTACGTTAGGTTAAGGTATGAACCGTCGTAAAACCACATTAAACAATGTCACTTAGTGAGATGCAGTCTTTTTCACCTTTACAAGTTGGGAACTGTGATATCTAATGTGAAAGCGCTTGAAACCGTCATAATGTTGTAGAAAGCAATGTAAAGTAGCGAGTAAAACGTTTTCTAACGATAGAAGTGCGAAGGTTATGTTAGGTTGAGTTATGTTAGTTTAAGCTAGGTAGCGTCGTGCAACTACCAAAAACAACGTCATCTAACGAGATAGTGTTGTTTTATTGCGAGTATGAAACTGCGATAGGTGAAATGTTGTGAAAGCACACAAAACGGCATGAACAAGCCAAATACTGCGTGTTGTACCGTTACAAGTGCGAAACTGCTATATTGTGATATTCTCGTTAAAGCGCATGCAAGCATCGTGAAACCTTAAAGAACAATGTCATTTAGCGAGATACAGCGTTCTGTACTGCAATAAGTTGGTGAAAAACTGTGAGGTTATGCAAATATCGTAATTGTGAACGAAACAGTGCAATAGAGCGTTTTTCAATACAAGTACGAATGTTAGGTTAGGTTAAGATATGAACCGTCGTAAAACCGCATTAAACAATGTCACTTAGTGAGATGCAGTGTTTTTCACCATTACAAGTCGGTAACTGCGATATCTAATGTGAAAGCGCTTGCAAACGTCGTTAGGATAGGTTAGGTTAGGTTAGGTTAGGTTACGTTAGGTTAGGTTTGGTTAGGTTAGGTTAGGTTAGGTTATGTTAGGTTAGGTTGGGTTAGGTTAGGTTAGGTTAGGTTAAGATATGAACCGCGCTAAAACCGCATTAAACAATGTCACTTAGTGAGATGCAGTGTTTTTCACATTTACAAGTTGGGAACTGCGATATCTAATGTGAAAGCGCTTGAAACCGTCGTAATGTTGTAGAAAGCAATGTAAAGTAGCGAGTAAAACGTTTTCAACGATAGAAGTGCGAAGGTTATGTTAGGTTGAGTTATATTAGTTTAAGCTAGGTAAAGTCGTGAAACCACCAAAAACGACGTCATCTAACGAGATAGTGTTGTTTTATTGCGAGTACGAAACTGCGATAGGTAAAATGTTGTGAAAGCACACAAAATGGCATGAACAAGCCAAATACTGCGTGTTGTACCGTTACAAGTGCGAAACTGCTATGTTGTGACATTCTTGGTAAAGCGCATGCAAGTATCGTGAAACCTTAAAGAACGATGTCATTTAGCGAGATACAGCGTTCTGTACTGTAATAAGTTGGTGAGAAACTGTGAGGTCAAGCAAATATCGTAATTGTGAACGAAACAGTGTAATTGAGCGTCTTTAGATGCAAGTGCGAATGTTAGGTTAGGTTGACATATCAACCGTCGTAAAACCGCATTAAACATTGTCACTTAGTGAGATGTAGTGTTTTTCAACATTACAAGTCGGGAACAACGATATCTAATGTGAAAGCGCATGAAACCGTCGTAATCTTGTAGAAAACATTGTAAAGTGGCGAGTAAAACGTTTTCTAACGATAGAAGTGCGAAGGTTAGGTTAGGTTAGGTTAGTTTAAGCTAGGTAGCGTCGTGAAACTACCAAAAACGACGTCATCTAACGAGATAGTGTTGTTTTATAGCGAGTATTAAACTGCGATAGGTGAAATGTTGTGAAAGCACACAAAACGGCATGAACAAGCCAAATACTGCGTGTTCTACCGTTACAAGTGCGAAACTGCTATATTGTGATATTCTTGTTAAAGCGCATGCAAGCATCGTGAAACCTTAAAGAACAATGTCATTTAGCGAGATACAGCGTTCTGTACTGCAATAAGTTGGTGAAAAACTGTGAGGTTATGCAAGTATCGTAATTGTGAACAAAACAGTGTAATAGAGCGTTTTTAGATACAAGTGCGAATGTTAGGTTAGGTTAAGATATGAACCGTCGTAAAACCGCATTAAACAATGTCAATTACTGAGATGCAGTGTTTTTCACCATTAAAAGTGGGGAACTGCGATAATTATTGTGAAAGCGCTTGCAACCGTCGTTAGGTTAGGTTAGGTTAGGTTAGGTTTGGTTAGGTTAGGTTAGGTTAGGTTAGATTAGGTTAGGTTGGGTTGAGTTGGGTTAGGTTAGGTTAGGGTAGGTTAGGTTGGGTTAGGTTAGGTTAGGTTAGGTTAGGTTAGGTTACGTTAGGTTAGGTTAGGTTAGGTTACGTTAGGTTAGGTTAGGTTAGGTAAGGATAATTTGGTTAGGTTAGGTAAGGTTAGGTTAGGTTAGGTTAGGTTGGGTTGGGTGTTGTTGGGTTGGGTTGGGTTGGGTTAGGTTGAGTTAGGTTAGGTTAGGTTACGTTAGGTTAGGTTAGGTTAGGTTACGTTAGGTTATGTTAGGTTAGGTTAGGTTACGTTAGGTTAGGTTAGGTCAGGTAAGGTTAGGTTACGTTAGAATAGGTTAGGTTAGGTTAGGTTACGTTAGGTTAGGTTAAGTTAGGTTAGGTTAGGTTTGGTTAGCTTAGGTTAGGTTAGCTTAGGTTAGGTTAGGTTGGGTTGGGTTGGGTTAGGTTGGGTTAGGTTAGGTTAGGTTAGGTTGGGTTAGGTTAGTTTAGGTTAGGTTAGGTTAGGTTAGGTTGGGTTGGGTTGGGTTAGGTTAGGTTAGGTTAGGTAAGGTTAGGTTAGGTTAGGTTAGGTTACGTTAGGTTAAGGTATGAACCGTCGTAAAACCACATTAAACAATGTCACTTAGTGAGATGCAGTCTTTTTCACCTTTACAAGTTGGGAACTGTGATATCTAATGTGAAAGCGCTTGAAACCGTCATAATGTTGTAGAAAGCAATGTAAAGTAGCGAGTAAAACGTTTTCTAACGATAGAAGTGCGAAGGTTATGTTAGGTTGAGTTATGTTAGTTTAAGCTAGGTAGCGTCGTGCAACTACCAAAAACAACGTCATCTAACGAGATAGTGTTGTTTTATTGCGAGTATGAAACTGCGATAGGTGAAATGTTGTGAAAGCACACAAAACGGCATGAACAAGCCAAATACTGCGTGTTGTACCGTTACAAGTGCGAAACTGCTATGTTGTAATATTCTCGTTAAAGCGCATGCAAGCATCGTGAAACCTTAAAGAACGATGTCATTTAGCGAGATACAGCGTTCTGTACTGCAATAAGTTGGTGAAAAACTGTGAGGTTATGCAAATATCCTAATTGTGAACGAAACAGTGTAATAGAGCGTTTTTTAATACAAGTGCGAATGTTAGGTTAGGTTAAGATATGAACCGTCGTAAAACCGCATTAAACAATGTCACTTAGTGAGATGCAGTGTTTTTCACCATTACAAGTCGGGAACTGCGATATCTAATGTGAAAGCACTTGCAAACGTCGTTAGGTTAGGTTAGGTTTGGTTAGGTTAGGTTGGGTTACGTTAGGTTAGGTTTGGTTAGGTTAGGTTAGGTTAGGTTATGTTAGGTTAGGTTGGGTTAGGTTAGGTTAGGTTACGTTAGGTTAAGGTATGAACCATCGTAAAACCGCAATAAACAATGTCACTTAGTGAGATGCAGTGTTTTTCACCTTTACAAGTTAGGAACTGCGATATCTAATGTGAAAGCGCTTGAAACCGTCGTAATGTTGTAGAAAGCAATGTAAAGTAGCGAGTAAAACGTTTTCTAACGATAGAAGTGCGAAGGTTATGTTAGGTTGAGTTGTTAGTTTAAGCTAGGTAGCGTCGTGAAACCACCAAAAACGACGTCATCTAACGAGATAGTGTAGTTTTATTGCGAGTACGAAACTGCGATAGGTAAAATGTTGTGAAAGCACACAAAACGGCATGAACAAGCCAAATACTGCGTGTTGTACCGTTACAAGTGCGAAACTGCTATGTTGTGACATTCTCGGTAAAGCGCATGCAAGTATCGTGAAACCTTAAAGAACGATGTCATTTAGCGAGATACAGCGTTCTGTACTGTAATAAGTTGGTGAGAAACTGTGAGGTCAAGCAAATATCGTAATTGTGAACGAAACAGTGTAATTGAGCGTCTTTAGATGCAAGTGCGAATGTTAGGTTAGGTTGACATATCAACCGTCGTAAAACCGCATTAAACAATGTCACTTAGTGAGATGTAGTGTTTTTCAACATTACAAGTCTGGAACTACGATATCTAATGTGAAAGCGCATGAAACCGTCGTAATCTTGTAGAAAACATTGTAAAGTGGCGAGTAAAACGTTTTCTAACGATAGAAGTGCGAAGGTTAGGTTAGGTTAGGTTAGGTTAGTTTAAGCTAGGTAGCGTCGTGAAACTACCAAAAACGACGTCATCTAACGAGATAGTGTTGTTTTATAGCGAGTATTGAACTGCGATAGGTGAAATGTGAAAGCACACAAAACGGCATGAACAAGCCACATACTGCGTGTTGTACCGTTACAAGTGCGAAACTGCTATGTTGTGACATTCTCGGTAAAGCGCATGCAAGTATCGTGAAACCTTAAAGAACGATGTCATTTAGCGAGATACAGCGTTCTGTACTGTAATAAGTTGGTGAGAAACTGTGAGGTCACGCAAATATCGTAATTGTGAACGAAACAGTGTAATTGAGCGTCTTTAGATACAAGTGCGAATGTTAGGTTAGGTTGACATATCAACCGTCGTAAAACCGCATTAAACAATGTCCCTTAGTGAGATGTAGTGTTTTTCACCTTTACAAGTTGGGAACTGCGATATCTAATGTGAAAGCGCTTGAAACCGTCGTAATGTTGTAGAAAGCAATGTAAAGTAGCGAGTAAAACGTTTTCTAACGATAGAAGTGCGAAGGTTATGTTAGGCTGAGTTATGTTAGTTTAAGCTAGGTAGCGTCGTGAAACCACCAAAAACGACGTCATCTAACGAGATAGTGTTGTTTTATTGCGAGTACGAAACTGCGATAGGTAAAATGTTGTGAAAGCACACAAAATGGCATGAACAAGCCAAATACTGCGTGTTGTACCGTTACAAGTGCGAAACTGCTATGTTGTGACATTCTCGGTAAAGCGCATGCAAGTATCGTGAAACCTTAAAGAACGATGTCATTTAGCGAGATACAGCGTTCTGTACTGTAATAAGTTGGTGAGAAACTGTGAGGTCAAGCAAATATCGTAATTGTGAACGAAACAGTGTAATTGAGCGTCTTTAGATACAAGTGCGAATGTTAGGTTAGGTTGACATATCAACCGTCGTAAAACCGCATTAAACAATGTCACTTAGTGAGATGTAGTGTTTTTCAACATTACAAGTCGGGAACTACGATATCTAATGTGAAAGCGCATGAAACCGTCGTAATCTTGTAGAAAACATTGTAAAGTGGCGAGTAAAACGTTTTCTAACGATAGAAGTGCGAAGGTTAGGTTAGGTTAGGTTAGTTTAAGCTAGGTAGCGTCGTGAAACTACCAAAAACGACGTCATCTAACGAGATAGTGTTGTTTTATTGCGAGTATTAAACTGCGATAGGTGAAATGTTGTGAAAGCACACAAAACGGCATGAACAAGCCAAATACTGCGTGTTCTACCGTTACAAGTGCGAAACTGCTATATTGTGATATTCTCGTTAAAGCGCATGCAAGCATCGTGAAACCTTAAAGAACAATGTCATTTAGCGAGATACAGCGTTCTGTACTGCAATAAGTTGTTGAAAAACTGTGAGGTTATGCAAATATCGTAATTGTGAACGAAACAGTGTAATAGAGCGTTTTTCAATACAAGTACGAATGTTAGGTTAGGTTAAGATATGAACCGTCGTAAAACCGCATTAAACAATGTCACTTAGTGAGATGCAGTGTTTTTCACCATTACAAGTCGGGAACTGCGATATCTAATGTGAAAGCGCTTGCAAACGTCGTTAGGATAGGTGAGGTTAGGTTAGGTTAGGTTAGGTTAGGTTACGTTAGGTTAGGTTTGGTTAGGTTAGGTTAGGTTAGGTTATGTTAGGTTAGGTTGGGTTGGGTTAGGTTAGGTTAGGTTAGGTTAAGATATGAACCGCGCTAAAACCGCATTAAACAATGTCACTTAGTGAGATGCAGTGTTTTTCACCTTTACAAGTTGGGAACTGCGATATCTAATGTGAAAGCGCTTGAAACCGTCGTAATGTTGTAGAAAGCAATGTAAAGTAGCGAGTAAAACGTTTTCAACGATAGAAGTGCGAAGGTTATGTTAGGTTGAGTTATGTTAGTTTAAGCTAGGTAAAGTCGTGAAACCACCAAAAACGACGTCATCTAACGAGATAGTGTTGTTTTATTGCGAGTACGAAACTGCGATAGGTAAAATGTTGTGAAAGCACACAAAATGGCATGAACAAGCCAAATACTGCGTGTTGTACCGTTACAAGTGCGAAACTGCTATGTTGTGACATTCTCGGTAAAGCGCATGCAAGTATCGTGAAACCTTAAAGAACGATGTCATTTAGCGAGATACAGCGTTCTGTACTGTAATAAGTTGGTGAGAAACTGTGAGGTCAAGCAAATATCGTAATTGTGAACGAAACAGTGTAATTGAGCGTCTTTAGATGCAAGTGCGAATGTTAGGTTAGGTTGACATATCAACCGTCGTAAAACCGCATTAAACAATGTCACTTAGTGAGATGTAGTGTTTTTCAACATTACAAGTCGGGAACAACGATATCTAATGTGAAAGCGCATGAAACCGTCGTAATCTTGTAGAAAACATTGTAAAGTGGCGAGTAAAACGTTTTCTAACGATAGAAGTGCGAAGGTTAGGTTAGGTTAGGTTAGTTTAAGCTAGGTAGCGTCGTGAAACTACCAAAAACGACGTCATCTAACGAGATAGTGTTGTTTTATAGCGAGTATTAAACTGCGATAGGTGAAATGTTGTGAAAGCACACAAAACGGCATGAACAAGCCAAATACTGCGTGTTCTACCGTTACAAGTGCGAAACTGCTATATTGTGATATTCTTGTTAAAGCGCATGCAAGCATCGTGAAACCTTAAAGAACAATGTCATTTAGCGAGATACAGCGTTCTGTACTGCAATAAGTTGGTGAAAAACTGTGAGGTTATGCAAGAATCGTAATTGTGAACAAAACAGTGTAATAGAGCGTTTTTAGATACAAGTGCGAATGTTAGGTTAGGTTAAGATATGAACCGTCGTAAAACCGCATTAAACAATGTCAATTACTGAGATGCAGTGTTTTTCACCATTAAAAGTGGGGAACTGCGATAATTAATGTGAAAGCGCTTGCAACCGTCGTTAGGTTAGGTTAGGTTAGGTTAGGTTTGGTTAGGTTAGGTTAGGTTAGGTTAGATTAGGTTAGGTTGGGTTGAGTTGGGTTAGGTTAGGTTAGGTTAGGTTAGGTTGGGTTAGGTTAGGTTAGGTTACGTTAGGTTAGGTTAGGTTAGGTTAGGTTTGGTTAGCTTAGGTTAGGTTAGCTTAGGTTAGGTTAGGTTGGGTTGGGTTGGGTTGGGTTAGGTTGGGTTAGGTTAGGTTAGGTTAGGTTAGGTTAGGTTGGGTTAGGTTAGTTTAGGTTAGGTTAGGTTAGGTTAGGTTGGGTTGGGTTGGGTTAGGTTAGGTTAGGTTAGGTTAGGTAAGGTTAGGTTAGGTTAGGTTAGGTTACGTTAGGTTAAGGTATGAACCGTTGTAAAACCGCATTAAACAATGCCACTTAGTGAGATGCAGTGTTTTTCACCTTTACAAGTTGGGAACTGTGATATCTAATGTGAAAGCGCTTGAAACCGTCATAATGTTGTAGAAAGCAATGTAAAGTAGTGAGTAAAACGTTTTCTAACGATAGAAGTGCGAAGGTTTTGTTAGGTTGAGTTATGTTAGTTTAAGCTAGGTAGCGTCGTGCAACTACCAAAAACAACGTCATCTAACGAGATAGTGTTGTTTTATTGCGAGTACGAAACTGCGATAGGTGAAATGTTGTGAAAGCATACAAAACGGCATGAACAAGCCAAATACGGCGTGTTGTACCGTTACAAGTGCGAAACTGCTATGTTGTGATATTCTCGTTAAAGCGCATGCAAGCATCGTGAAACCTTAAAGAACGATGTCATTTAGCGAGATACAGCGTTCTGTACTGCAATAAGTTGGTGAAAAACTGTGAGGTTATGCAAATATCCTAATTGTGAACGAAACAGTGTAATAGAGCGTTTTTTAATACAAGTGCGAATGTTAGGTTAGGTTAAGATATGAACCGTCGTAAAACCGCATTAAACAATGTCACTTAGTGAGATGCAGTGTTTTTCACCATTACAAGTCGGGAACTGCGATATCTAATGTGAAAGCGCTTGCAAACGTCGTTAGGTTAGGTTAGGTTTGGTTAGGTTAGGTTAGGTTACGTTAGGTTAGGTTTGGTTAGGTTAGGTTAGGTTAGGTTAGGTTATGTTAGGTTAGGTTGGGTTAGGTTAGGTTAGGTTACGTTAGGTTAAGGTATGAACCGTCGTAAAACCGCAATAAACAATGTCACTTAGTGAGATGCAGTGTTTTTCACCTTTACAAGTTAGGAACTGCGATATCTAATGTGAAAGCGCTTGAAACCGTCGTAATGTTGTAGAAAGCAATGTAAAGTAGCGAGTAAAACGTTTTCTAACGATAGAAGTGCGAAGGTTATGTTAGGTTGAGTTATGTTAGTTTAAGCTAGGTAGCGTCGTGAAACCACCAAAAACGACGTCATCTAACGAGATAGTGTTGTTTTATTGCGAGTACGAAACTGCGATAGGTAAAATGTTGTGAAAGCACACAAAACGGCATGAACAAGCCAAATACTGCGTGTTGTACCGTTACAAGTGCGAAACTGCTATGTTGTGACATTCTCGGTAAAGCGCATGCAAGGATCGTGAAACCTTAAAGAACGATGTCATTTAGCGAGATACAGCGTTCTGTACTGTAATAAGTTGGTGAGAAACTGTGAGGTCAAGCAAATATCGTAATTGTGAACGAAACAGTGTAATTGAGCGTCTTTAGATACAAGTGCGAATGTTAGGTTAGGTTGACATATCAACCGTCGTAAAACCGCATTAAACAATGTCACTTAGTGAGATGTAGTGTTTTTCAACATTACAAGTCGGGAACTACGATATCTAATGTGAAAGCGCATGAAACCGTCGTAATCTTGTAGAAAACATTGTAAAGTGGAGAGTAAAACGTTTTCTAACGATAGAAGTGCGAAGGTTAGGTTAGGTTAGGTTAGTTTAAGCTAGGTAGCGTCGTGAAACTACCAAAAACGACGTCATCTAAAGAGATAGTGTTGTTTTATAGCGAGTATTAAACTGCGATAGGTGAAATGTTGTGAAAGCACACAAAACGGCATGAAGAAGCCAAATACTGCGTGTTCTACCGTTACAAGTGCGAAACTGCTATATTGTGATATTCTCGTTAAAGCGTATGCAAGCATCGTGAAACCTTAAAGAACAATGTCATTTAGGGAGATACAGCGTTCTGTACTGCAATAAGTTGGTGAAAAACTGTGAGGTTATGCAAATATCGTAATTGTGAACAAAACAGTGTAATAGAGCGTTTTTAGATACAAGTGCGAATGTTAAGTTAGGTTAAGATATGAACCGTCGTAAAACCGCATTAAACAATGTCAATTACTGAGATGCAGTGTTTTTCACCATTAAAAGTGGGGAACTGCGATATTTAATGTGAAAGCGCTTGCAACCGTCGTTAGGTTAGGTTAGGTTAGGTTAGGTTAGGTTTGGTTAGGTTAGGTTAGGTTAGGTTAGGTTAGATTAGGTTAGGTTGGGTTGAGTTGGGTTAGGTTAGGTTAGGTTAGGTTAGGTTGGGTTAGGTTAGGTTAGGTTAGGTTAGGTTACGTTAGGTTAGGTTAGGTTACGTTAGGTTAGGTTAGGTTAGGTTACGTTAGGTTAGGTTAGGTTAGGTAAGGATAATTTGGTTAGGTTAGGTAAGGTTAGGTTAGGTTAGGTTGGGTTGGGTGTTGTTGGGTTGGGTTGGGTTGGGTTAGGTTGGGTTAGGTTAGGTTAGGTTACGTTAGGTTAGGTTACGTTAGGTTACGTTAGGTTATGTTAGGTTAGGTTAGGTTACGTTAGGTTAGGTTAGGTCAGGTAAGGTTAGGTTACGTTAGAATAGGTTAGGCTAGGTTACGTTAGGTTAGGTTAGGTTAGGTTAGGTTAGGTTTGGTTAGGTTAGGTTAGGTTAGCTTAGGTTAGGTTAGGTTGGGTTGGGTTGGGTTAGGTTGGGTTAGGTTAGGTTAGGTTAGGTTAGGTTGGGTTAGGTTAGGTTAGTTTAGGTTAGGTTAGGTTAGGTTGGGTTGGGTTGGGTTAGGTTAGGTTAGGTTAGCTAAGGTTAGGTTAGGTTAGGTTAGGTTAGGTTAGGTTAAGGTATGAACCGTCGTAAAACCGCATTAAACAATGTCACTTAGTGAGATGCAGTGTTTTTCACCTTTACAAGTTGGGAACTGTGATATCTAATGTGAAAGCGCTTGAAACCGTCGTAATGTTGTAGAAAGCAATGTAAAGTAGCGAGTAAAACGTTTTCTAACGATAGAAGTGCGAAGGTCATGTTAGGTTGAGTTATGTTAGTTTAAGCTAGGGAGCGTCGTGAAACTACCAAAAACAACGTCATCTAACGAGATAGTGTTGTTTTATTGCGAGTACGAAACTGCGATAGGTGAAATGTGAAAGCACACAAAACGGCATGAACAAGCCAAATACTGCGTGTTGTACCGTTACAAGTGCGAAACTGCTATGTTGTGATATTCTCGTTAAAGCGCATGCAAGCATCGTGAAACCTTAAAGAACGATGTCATTTAGCGAGATACAGCGTTCTGTACTGCAATAAGTTGGTGAAAAACTGTGAGGTTATGCAAATATCCTAATTGTGAACGAAACAGTGTAATAGAGCGTTTTATTAATACAAGTGCGAATGTTAGGTTAGGTTAAGATATGAACCGTCGTAAAACCGCATTAAACAATGTCACTTAGTGAGATGCAGTGTTTTTCACCATTACAAGTCGGGAACTGCGATATCTAATGTGAAAGCGCTTGCAAACGTCGTTAGGTTAGGTTAGGTTAGGTTAGGTGAGGTTAGGTTAGGTTAGGTTACGTTAGGTTAGGTTAGGTTAGGTTTGGTTAGGTTAGGTTAGGTTAGGTTAGGTTAGGGTATGTTAGGTAAGGTTTGGTTAGGTTAGGTTAGGTTAGGTTGGTTTAGGTAAGGTTAGGTTAGGTTAAGATATGAACCGTCGTAAAACCGCATTAAACAATGTCACTTAGTGAGATGCAGTGTTTTTCACCATTACAAGTCGGGAACTGCGATATCTAATGTGAAAGCGCTTGCAAACGTCGTTAGGTTAGGTTAGGTTAGGTTACGTTAGGTTAGGTTTGGTTAGGTTAGGTTAGGTTAGGTTAGGTTATGTTATGTTAGGTTAGGTTGGGTTAGGTTAGGTTAGGTTAGGTTAGGTTAAGATATGAACCGCGCTAAAACCGCATTAAACAATGTCACTTAGTGAGATGCAGTGTTTTTCACCTTTACAAGTTGGGAACTGCGATATCTAATGTGAAAGCGCTTGAAACCGTCGTAATGTTGTAGAAAGCAATGTAAAGTAGCGAGTAAAACGTTTTCTAACGATAGAAGTGCGAAGGTTATGTTAGGTTGAGTTATGTTAGTTTAAGCTAGGTAGCGTCGTGAAACTACCAAAAACGACGTCATCTAACGAGATAGTGTTGTTTTATTGCGAGTACGAAACTGCGATAGGTGAAATGTTGTGAAAGCACACAAAACGGCATGAACAAGCCAAATACTGCGTGTTGTACCGTTACAAGTGCGAAACTGCTATGTTGTGACATTCTCGGTAAAGCGCATGCAAGTATCGTGAAACCTTAAAGAACGATGTCATTTAGCGAGATACAGCATTCTGTACTGTAATAAGTTGGTGAGAAACTGTGAGGTCAAGCAAATATCGTAATTGTGAATGAAACAGTGTAATTGAGCGTCTTTAGATACAAGTGCGAATGTTAGGTTAGGTTGACATAGCAACCGTCGTAAAACCGCACTAAACAATGTCACTTAGTGAGATGTAGTGTTTTTCAACATTACAAGTCGGGAACTACGATATCTAATGTGAAAGCGCATGAAACCGTCGTAATCTTGTAGAAAACATTGTAAAGTTGCGAGTAAAACGTTTTCTAACGATAGAAGTGCGAAGGTTAGCTTGAGTTATGTTAGTTTAAGCTAGGTAGCGTCGTGAAACTACCAAAAACGACATCTAACGAGATAGTGTTGTTTCATTGCGAGTATTAAACTGCGATAGGTGAAATGTTGTGAAAGCACACAAAACGGCATGAACAAGCCAAATACTGCGTGTTCTACCGTTACAAGTGCGAAACTGCTATATTGTGATATTCTCGTTAAAGCGCATGCAAGCATCGTGAAACCTTAAAGAACAATGTCATTTAGCGAGATACAGCGTTCTGTACTGCAATAAGTTGGTGAAAAACTGTGAGGTTATGCAAATATCGTAATTGTGAACGAAACAGTGTAATAGAGCGTTTTTCAATACAAGTACGAATGTTAGGTTAGGTTAAGATATGAACCGTCGTAAAACCGCATTAAACAATGTCACTTAGTGAGATGCAGTGTTTTTCACCATTACAAGTCGGGAACTGCGATATCTAATGTGAAAGCGCTTGCAAACGTCGTTAGGTTAGGTTAGGTTAGGTTAGGTTAGGTTAGGTAAGGTTACGTTAGGTTAGGTTTGGTTAGGTTAGGTTAGGTTAGGTTATGTTAGGTTATTTTGGGTTAGGTTAGGTTAGGTTAGATTAGGTTAAGATATGAACCGCGCTAAAACCGCATTAAACAATGTCACTTAGTGAGATGCAGTGTTTTTCACCTTTACAAGTTGGGAACAGCGATATCTAATGTGAAAGCGCTTGAAACCGTCGTAATGTTGTAGAAAGCAATGTAAAGTAGCAGTGTAACGTTTTCTAACGATAGAAGTGCGAAGGTTATGTTAGGTTGAGTTATGTTAGTTTAAGCTAGGTAGCGTCGTGAAACCACCAAAAACGACGTCATCTAACGAGATAGTGTTGTTTTATTGCGAGTACGAAACTGCGATAGGTAAAATGTTGTGAAAGCACACAAAATGGCATGAACAAGCCAAATACTGCGTGTTGTACCGTTACAAGTGCGAAACTGCTATGTTGTGACATTCTCGGTAAAGCGCATGCAAGTATCGTGAAACCTTAAAGAACGATGTCATTTAGCGAGATACAGCGTTCTGTACTGTAATAAGTTGGTGAGAAACTGTGAGGTCAAGCAAATATCGTAATTGTGAACGAAACAGTGTAATTGAGCGTCTTTAGATACAAGTGCGAATGTTAGGTTAGGTTGACATATCAACCGTCGTAAAACCGCATTAAACAATGTCACTTAGTGAGATGTAGTGTTTTTCAACATTACAAGTCGGGAACTACGATATCTAATGTGAAAGCACATGAAACCGTCGTAATCTTGTAGAAAACATTGTAAAGTGGCGAGTAAAACGTTTTCTAACGATAGAAGTGCGAAGGTTAGGTTAGGTTAGGTTAGCTTAAGCTAGGTAGCGTCGTGAAACTACCAAAATCGACGTCATCTAACGAGATAGTGTTGTTTTATAGCGAGTATTAAACTGCGATAGGTGAAATGTTGTGAAAGCACACAAAACGGCATGAACAAGCCAAATACTGCGTGTTCTACCGTTACAAGTGCGAAACTGCTATATTGTGATATTCTCGTTAAAGCGCATGCAAGCATCGTGAAACCTTAAAGAACAATGTCATTTAGCGAGATACAGCGTTTTGTACTGCAATAAGTTGGTGAAAAACTGTGAGGTTATGCAAGTATCGTAATTGTGAACAAAACAGTGTAATGGAGCGTTTTTAGATACAAGTGCGAATGTTAGGTTAGGTTAAGATATGAACCGTCGTAAAACCGCATTAAACAATGTCAATTACTAAGATGCAGTGTTTTTCACCATTAAAAGTGGGGAACTGCGATAATTAATGTGAAAGCGCTTGCAACCGTCGTTAGGTTAGGTTAGGTTAGGTTAGGTTAGGTTAGGTTAGGTTTGGTTAGGTTAGGTTAGGTTAGGTTAGGTTAGATTAGGTTAGGTTGGGTTGAGTTGGGTTAGGTTAGGTTAGGTTAGGTTAGGTTGGGTTAGGTTAGGTTAGGTTAGGTTAGGTTACGTTAGGTTAGGTTAGGTTACGTTAGGTTAGGTTAGGTTACGTTAGGTTAGGTTACGTTAGGTAAGGATAATTTGGTTAGGTTAGGTAAGGTTAGGTTAGGTTAGGTTAGGTTGGGTTGGGTGTTGTTGGGTTGGGTTGGGTTGGGTTAGGTTGGGTTAGGTTAGGTTAGGTTACGTTAGGTTAGGTTAGGTTAGGTTACGTTAGGTTATGTTAGGTTAGGTTAGGTTACGTTAGGTTAGGTTAGGTCAGGTAAGGTTAGGTTACGTTAGAATAGGTTAGGTTAGGTTAGGTTACGTTAGGTTAGGTTAAGTTAGGTTAGGTTAGGTTTGGTTAGCTTAGGTTAGGTTAGCTTAGGTTAGGTTAGGTTGGGTTGGGTTGGGTTAGGTTGGGTTAGGTTAGGTTAGGTTAGGTTAGGTTGGGTTAGGTTAGTTTAGGTTAGGTTAGGTTAGGTTAGGTTGGGTTGGGTTGGGTTAGGTTAGGTTAGGTTAGGTTAGGTTAGGTAAGGTTAGGTTAGGTTAGGTTAGGTTACGTTAGGTTAAGGTATGAACCGTCGTAAAACCGCATTAAACAATGTCACTTAGTGAGATGCAGTGTTTTTCACCTTTACAAGTTGGGAACTGTGATATCTAATGTGAAAGCGCTTGAAACCGTCATAATGTTGTAGAAAGCAATGTAAAGTAGCGAGTAAAACGTTTTCTAACGATAGAAGTGCGAAGGTTATGTTAGGTTGAGTTATGTTAGTTTAAGCTAGGTAGCGTCGTGCAACTACCAAAAACAACGTCATCTAACGAGATAGTGTTGTTTTATTGCGAGTACGAAACTGCTATAGGTGAAATGTTGTGAAAGCACACAAAACGGCATGAACAAGCCAAATACTGCGTGTTGTACCGTTACAAGTGCGAAACTGCTATGTTGTGATATTCTCGTTAAAGCGCATGCAAGCATCGTGAAACCTTGAAGAACGATGTCATTTAGCGAGATACAGCGTTCTGTACTGCAATAGGTTGGTGAAAAACTGTGAGGTTATGCAAATATCCTAATTGTGAACGAAACAGTGTAATAGAGCGTTTTTTAATACAAGTGCGAATGTTAGGTTAGGTTAAGATATGAACCGTCGTAAAACCGCATTAAACAATGTCACTTAGTGAGATGCAGTGTTTTTCACCATTACAAGTCGGGAACTGCGATATCTAATGTGAAAGCGCTTGCAAACGTCGTTAGGTTAGGATAGGTTTGGTTAGGTTAGGTTAGGTTAGGTTAGGTTAGGTTTGGTTAGGTTAGGTTAGGTTAGGTTATGTTAGGTTAGGTTGGGTTAGGTTAGGTTAGGTTACGTTAGGTTAAGGTATGAACCGTCGTAAAACCGCAATAAACAATGTCACTTAGTGAGATGCAGTGTTTTTCACCTTTACAAGTTGGGAACTGCGATATCTAATGTGAAAGCGCTTGAAACCGTCGTAATGTTGTAGAAAGCAATGTAAAGTAGCGAGTAAAACGTTTTCTAACGATAGAAGTGCGAAGGTTCGGTTAGTTTGAGTTATGTTAGTTTAAGCTAGGTAGCGTCGTGAAACCACCAAAAACGACGTCATCTAACGAGATAGTGTTGTTTTAATGCGAGTACGAAACTGCAATAGGTAAAATGTTGTGAAAGCACACAAAACGGCATGAACAAGCCAAATACTTCGTGTTGTACCGTTACAAGTGCGAAACTGCTATGTTGTGACATTCTCGGTAAAGCGCATGCAAGTATCGTGAAACCTTAAAGAACGATGTCATTTAGCGAGATACAGCGTTCTGTACTGTAATAAGTTGGTGAGAAACTGTGAGGTCAAGCAAATATCGTAATTGTGAACGAAACAGTGTAATTGAGCGTCTTTAGATACAAGTGCGAATGTTAGGTTAGGTTGACATATCAACCGTCGTAAAACCGCATTAAACAATGTCACTTAGTGAGATGTAGTGTTTTTCAACATTACAAGTCGGGAACTACGATATCTAATGTGAAAGCGCATGAAACCGTCGTAATCTTGTAGAAAACATTGTAAAGTTGCGAGTAAAACGTTTTCTAACGATAGAAGTGCGAAGGTTAGGTTAGGTTAGGTTAGTTTAAGCTAGGTAGCGTCGTGAAACCACCAAAAACGACGTCATCTAACGAGATAGTGTTGTTTTATTGCGAGTACGAAACTGCGATAGGTAAAATGTTGTGAAAGCACACAAAACGGCATGAACAAGCCAAATACTGCGTGTTGTACCGTTACAAGTGCGAAACTGCTATGTTGTGACATTCTCGGTAAAGCGCATGCAAGTATCGTGAAACCTTAAAGAACGATGTCATTTAGCGAGATACAGCGTTCTGTACTGTAATAAGTTGGTGAGAAACTGTGAGGTCAAGCAAATATCGTAATTGTGAACAAAACAGTGTAATTGAGCGTCTTTAGATACAAGTGCGAATGTTAGGTTTTGTTGACATATCAACCGTCGTAAAACCGCATTAAACAATGTCACTTAGTGAGATGTAGTGTTTTTCAACATTACAAGTCGGGAACTACGATATCTAATGTGAAAGCGCATGAAACCGTCGTAATCTTGTAGAAAACATTGTAAAGTGGCGAGTAAAACGTTTTCTAACGATAGAAGTGCGAAGGTTAGGTTAGGTTAGGTTAGTTTAAGCTAGGTAGCGTCGTGAAACTACCAAAAACGACGTCATCTAACGAGATAGTGTTGTTTTATAGCGAGTATTAAACTGCGATAGGAGAAATGTTGTGAAAGCACACAAAACGGCATGAACAAGCCAAATACTGCGTGTTCTACCGTTACAAGTGCGAAACTGCTATATTGTGATATTCTCGTATGCAAGCATCGTGAAACCTTAAAGAACAATGTCATTTAGCGAGATACAGCGTTCTGTACTGCAATAAGTTGGTGAAAAACTGTGAGGTTATGCAAATATCGTAATTGTGAACAAAACAGTGTAATAGAGCGTTTTTAGATACAAGTGCGAATGTTAGGTTAGGTTAAGATATGAACCGTCGTAAAACCGCATTAAACAATGTCAATTACTGAGATGCAGTGTTTTTCACCATTAAAAGTGGGGAACTGCGATATTTAATGTGAAAGCGCTTGCAACCGTCGTTAGGTTAGGTTAGGTTAGGTTAGGTTAGGTTAGGTTAGGTTTGGTTAGGTTAGGTTAGGTTAGGTTAGATTAGGTTAGGTTGGGTTGAGTTGGGTTAGGTTAGGTTAGGTTAGGTTAGGTTGGGTTAGGTTAGGTTAGGTTAGGTTACGTTAGGTTAGGTTACGTTACGTTAGGTTAGGTTAGGTTAGGTTACGTTAGGTTAGGTTAGGTTAGGTTAGGTAAGGATAATTTGGTTAGGTTAGGTAAGGTTAGGTTAGGTTAGGTTAGGTTGGGTTGGGTGTTGTTGGGTTGGGTTGGGTTGGGTTAGGTTGGGTTAGGTTAGGTTAGGTTACGTTAGGTTAGGTTAGGTTAGGTTACGTTAGGTTATGTTAGGTTAGGTTAGGTTACGTTAGGTTAGGTTAGGTCAGGTAAGGTTAGGTTACGTTAGAATAGGTTAGGTTAGGTTACGTTAGGTTAGGTTAAGTTAGGTTAGGTTAGGTTTGGTTAGGTTAGGTTAGGTTAGCTTAGGTTAAGTTAGGTTAGGTTTGGTTGGGTTAGGTTAGGTTAGCTTAGGTTAAGTTAGGTTGGGTTGGGTTAGGTTAGGTTAGTTTAGGTTAGGTTAGGTTAGGTTAGGTTGGGTTAGGTTAGGTTAGTTTAGGTTAGGTTAGGTAAGGTTAGGTTAGGTTAGGTTAGGTTAGGTTAGGTTAAGGTATGAACCGTCGTAAAACCGCATTAAACAATGTCACTTAGTGAGATGCAGTGTTTTTCACCTTTACAAGTTGGGAACTGTGATATCTAATGTGAAAGCGCTTGAAACCGTCGTAATGTTGTAGAAAGCAATGTAAAGTAGCGAGTAAAACGTTTTCTAACGATAGAAGTGCGAAGGTCATGTTAGGTTGAGTTATGTTAGTTTAAGCTAGGTAGCGTCGTGAAACTACCAAAAACAACGTCATCTAACGAGATAGTGTTGTTTTATTGCGAGTACGAAACTGCGATAGGTGAAATGTGAAAGCACACAAAACGGCATGAACAAGCCAAATACTGCGTGTTGTACCGTTACAAGTGCGAAACTGCTATGTTGTGATATTCTCGTTAAAGCGCATGCAAGCATCGTGAAACCTTAAAGAACGATGTCATTTAGCGAGATACAGCGTTCTGTACTGCAATAAGTTGGTGAAAAACTGTGAGGTTATGCAAATATCCTAATTGTGAACGAAACAGTGTAATAGAGCGTTTTTTTAATACAAGTGCGAATGTTAGGTTAGGTTAAGATATGAACCGTCGTAAAACCGCATTAAACAATGTCACTTAGTGAGATGCAGTGTTTTTCACCATTACAAGTCGGGAACTGCGATATCTAATGTGAAAGCGCTTGCAAACGTCGTTAGGTTAGGTTAGGTTAGGTTAGGTGAGGTTAGGTTAGGTTAGGTTACGTTAGGTTAGGTTAGGTTTGGTTAGGTTAGGTTAGGTTAGGTTAGGGTATGTTAGGTAAGGTTTGGGTAGGTTAGGTTAGGTTAGGTTGGTTTAGGTAAGGTTAGGTTAGGTTAAGATATGAACCGTCGTAAAACCGCATTAAACAATGTCACTTAGTGAGATGCAGTGTTTTTCACCATTACAAGTCGGGAACTGCGATATCTAATGTGAAAGCGCTTGCAAACGTCGTTAGGTTAGGTTAGGTTAGGTTAGGTTACGTTAGGTTAGGTTTGGTTAGGTTAGGTTAGGTTAGGTTATGTTAGGTTAGGTTGGGTTAGGTTAGGTTAGGTTAGGTTAAGATATGAACCGCGCTAAAACCGCATTAAACAATTTCACTTAGTGAGATGCAGTGTTTTTCACATTTACAAGTTGGGAACTGCGATATCTAATGTGAAAGCGCTTGAAACCGTCGTAATGTTGTAGAAAGCAATGTAAAGTAGCGAGTAAAACGTTTTCTAACGATAGAAGTGCGAAGGTTATGTTAGGTTAGGTTAGTTTAAGCTAGGTAGCGTCGTGAAACTACCAAAAACGACGTCATCTAACGAGATAGTGTTGTTTTATAGCGAGTATTAAACTGCGATAGGTGAAATGTTGTGAAAGCACACAAAACGGCATGAACAAGCCAAATACTGCGTGTTCTACCGTTACAAGTGCGAAACTGCTATATTGTGATATTCTCGTTAAAGCGCATGCAAGCATCGTGAAACCTTAAAGAACAATGTCATTTAGCGAGATACAGCGTTCTGTACTGCAATAAGTTGGTGAAAAACTGTGAGGTTATGCAAGTATCGTAATTGTGAACAAAACAGTGTAATAGAGCGTTTTTAGATACAAGTGCGAATGTTAGGTTAGGTTAAGATATGAACCGTCGTAAAACCGCATTAAACAATGTCAATTACTAAGATGCAGTGTTTTTCACCATTAAAAGTGGGGAACTGCGATAATTAATGTGAAAGCGCTTGCAACCGTCGTTAGGTTAGGTTAGGTTAGGTTAGGTTAGGTTTGGTTAGGTTAGGTTAGGTTAGGTTAGGTTAGATTAGGTTAGGTTGGGTTGAGTTGGGTTAGGTTAGGTTAGGTTAGGTTAGGTTGGGTTAGGTTAGGTTAGGTTAGGTTAGGTTACGTCAGGTTAGGTTAGGTTACGTTAGGTTAGGTTAGGTTACGTTAGGTTAGGTTACGTTAGGTAAGGATAATTTGGTTAGGTTAGGTAAGGTTAGGTTAGGTTAGGTTAGGTTGGGTTGGGTGTTGTTGGGTTGGGTTGGGTTGGGTTAGGTTGGGTTAGGTTAGGTTAGGTTACGTTAGGTTAGGTTAGGTTAGGTTACGTTAGGTTATGTTAGGTTAGGTTAGGTTACGTTAGGTTAGGTTAGGTCAGGTAAGGTTAGGTTACGTTAGAATAGGTTAGGTTAGGTTAGGTTACGTTAGGTTAGGTTAAGTTAGGTTAGGTTAGGTTTGGTTAGCTTAGGTTAGGTTAGCTTAGGTTAGGTTAGGTTGGGTTGGGTTGGGTTAGGTTGGGTTAGGTTAGGTTAGGTTAGGTTAGGTTGGGTTAGGTTAGTTTAGGTTAGGTTAGGTTAGGTTAGGTTAGGTTGGGTTGGGTTGGGTTAGGTTAGGTTAGGTTAGGTAAGGTTAGGTTAGGTTAAGTTAGGTTACGTTAGGTTAAGGTATGAACCGTCGTAAAACCGCATTAAACAATGTCACTTAGTGAGATGCAGTGTTTTTCACCTTTACAAGTTGGGAACTGTGATATCTAATGTGAAAGCGCTTGAAACCGTCATAATGTTGTAGAAAGCAATGTAAAGTAGCGAGTAAAACGTTTTCTAACGATAGAAGTGCGAAGGTTATGTTAGGTTGAGTTATGTTAGTTTAAGCTAGGTAGCGTCGTGAAACTACCAAAAACAACGTCATCTAACGAGATAGTGTTGTTTTATTGCGAGTACGAAACTGCGATAGGTGAAATGTGAAAGCACACAAAACGGCATGAACAAGCCAAATACTGCGTGTTGTACCGTTACAAGTGCGAAACTGCTATGTTGTGATATTCTCGTTAAAGCGCATGCAAGCATCGTGAAACCTTAAAGAACGATGTCATTTAGCGAGATACAGCGTTCTGTACTGCAATAAGTTGGTGAAAAACTGTGAGGTTATGAAAATATCCTAATTGTGAACGAAACAGTGTAATAGAGCGTTTTTTTAATACAAGTGCGAATGTTAGGTTAGGTTAAGATATGAACCGTCGTAAAACCGCATTAAACAATGTCACTTAGTGAGATGCAGTGTTTTTCACCATTACAAGTCGGGAACTGCGATATCTAATGTGAAAGCGCTTGCAAACGTCGTTAGGTTAGGTTAGGTTAGGTGAGGTTAGGTTAGGTTAGGTTACGTTAGGTTAGGTTAGGTTTGGTTAGGTTAGGTTAGGTTAGGTTAGGTTAGGGTATGTTAGGTAAGGTTTGGTTAGGTTAGGTTAGGTTAGGTTGGTTTAGGTAAGGTTAGGTTAGGTTAAGATATGAACCGTCGTAAAACCGCATTAAACAATGTCACTTAGTGAGATGCAGTGTTTTTCACCATTACAAGTCGGGAACTGCGATATCTAATGTGAAAGCGCTTGCAAACGTCGTTAGGTTAGGTTAGGTTAGGTTAGGTTAGGTTACGTTAGGTTAGGTTTGGTTAGGTTAGGTTAGGTTAGGTTATGTTAGGTTAGGTTGGGTTAGGTTAGGTTAGGTTAGGTTAGGTTAAGATATGAACCGCGCTAAAACCGCATTAAACAATTTCACTTAGTGAGATGCAGTGTTTTTCACCTTTACAAGTTGGGAACTGCGATATCTAATGTGAAAGCGCTTGAAACCGTCGTAATGTTGTAGAAAGCAATGTAAAGTAGCGAGTAAAACGTTTTCTAACGATAGAAGTGCGAAGGTTATGTTAGGTTTAGTTATGTTAGTTTAAGCTAGGTAGCGTCGTGAAACCACCAAAAACGACGTCATCTAACGAGATAGTGTTGTTTTATTGCGAGTACGAAACTGCGATAGGTAAAATGTTGTGAAAGCACACAAAACGGCATGAACAAGCCAAATACTGCGTGTTGTACCGTTACAAGTGCGAAACTGCTATGTTGTGACATTCTCGGTAAAGCGCATGCAAGTATCGTGAAACCTTAAAGAACGATGTCATTTAGCGAGATACAGCATTCTGTACTGTAATAAGTTGGTGAGAAACTGTGAGGTCAAGCAAATATCGTAATTGTGAATGAAACAGTGTAATTGAGCGTCTTTAGATACAAGTGCGAATGTTAGGTTAGGTTGACATAGCAACCGTCGTAAAACCGCATTAAACAATTTCACTTAGTGAGATGTAGTGTTTTTCAACACTACAAGTCGGGAACTACGATATCTAATGTGAAAGCGCATGAAACCGTCGTAATCTTGTAGAAAACATTGTAAAGTTGCGAGTAAAACGTTTTGTAACGATAGAAGTGCGAAGGTTAGGTTAGGTTAGGTTAGTTTAAGCTAGGTAGCGTCGTGAAACTACCAAAATCGATGTCATCTAACGAGATAGTGTTGTTTTATAGCGAGTATTGAACTGCGATAGGTGAAATGTTGTGAAAGCACACAAAACGGCATGAACAAGCCAAATACTGCGTGTTCTACCGTTACAAGTGCGAAACTGCTATATTGTGATATTCTCGTTAAAGCGCATGCAAGCATCGTGAAACCTTAAAGAACAATGTCATTTAGCGAGATACAGCGTTCTGTACTGCAATAAGTTGGTGAAAAACTGTGAGGTTATGCAAGTATCGTAATTGTGAACAAAACAGTGTAATAGAGCGTTTTTAGATACAAGTGCGAATGTTAGGTTAGGTTAAGATATGAACCGTCGTAAAACCGCATTAAACAATGTCAATTACTAAGATGCAGTGTTTTTCACCATTAAAAGTGGAGAACTGCGATATCTAATGTGAAAGCGCTTGCAACCGTCGTTAGGTTAGGTTAGGTTAGGTTAGGTTAGGTTAGGTTAGGTTTGGTTAGGTTAGGTTAGGTTAGGTTAGGTTAGATTAGGTTAGGTTGGGTTGAGTTGGGTTAGGTTAGGTTAGGTTAGGTTGGGTTAGGTTAGGTTAGGTTAGGTTAGGTTACGTTAGGTTAGGTTAGGTTACGTTAGGTTAGGTTAGGTTACGTTAGGTTAGGTTACGTTAGGTAAGGATAATTTGGTTAGGTTAGGTAAGGATAGGTTAGGTTAGGTTAGGTTGGGTTGGGTGTTGTTGGGTTGGGTTGAGTTGGGTTAGGTTGGGTTAGGTTCGGTTAGGTTACGTTAGGTTAGGATAGGTTAGGTTACGTTAGGTTATGTTAGGTTAGGTTAGGTTACGTTAGGTTAGGTTAGGTCAGGTAAGGTTAGGTTACGTTAGAATAGGTTAGGTTAGGTTAGGTTACGTTAGGTTAGGTTAAGTTAGGTTAGGTTAGGTTTGGTTAGCTTAGGTTAGGTTAGCTTAGGTTAGGTTAGGTTGGGTTGGGTTGGGTTAGGTTGGGTTAGGTTAGGTTAGGTTAGGTTAGGTTGGGTTAGGTTAGTTTAGGTTAGGTTAGGTTAGGTTAGGTTAGGTTGGGTTGGGTTGGGTTAGGTTAGGTTAGGTTAGGTTAGGTTAGGTTAGGTAAGGTTAGGTTAGGTTAAGTTAGGTTACGTTAGGTTAAGGTATGAACCGTCGTAAAACCGCATTAAACAATGTCACTTAGTGAGATGCAGTGTTTTTCACCTTTACAAGTTGGGAACTGTGATATCTAATGTGAAAGCGCTTGAAACCGTCATAATGTTGTAGAAAGCAATGTAAAGTAGCGAGTAAAACGTTTTCTAACGATAGAAGTGCGAAGGTTATGTTAGGTTGAGTTATGTTAGTTTAAGCTAGGTAGCGTCGTGCAACTACCAAAAACAACGTCATCTAACGAGATAGTGTTGTTTTATTGCGAGTACGAAACTGCTATAGGTGAAATGTTGTGAAAGCACACAAAACGGCATGAACAAGCCAAATACTGCGTGTTGTACCGTTACAAGTGCGAAACTGCTATGTTGTGATATTCTCGTTAAAGCGCATGCAAGCATCGTGAAACCTTAAAGAACGATGCCATTTAGCGAGATACAGCGTTCTGTACTGCAATAAGTTGGTGAAAAACTGTGAGGTTATGCAAATATCCTAATTGTGAACGAAACAGTGTAATAGAGCGTTTTTTAATACAAGTGCGAATGTTAGGTTAGGTTAAGATATGAACCGTCGTAAAACCGCATTAAACAATGTCACTTAGTGAGATGCAGTGTTTTTCACCATTACAAGTCGGGAACTGCGATATCTAATGTGAAAGCGCTTGCAAACGTCGTTAGGTTAGGATAGGTTTGGTTAGGTTAGGTTAGGTTAGGTTAGGTTAGGTTACGTTAGGTTAGGTTTGGTTAGGTTAGGTTAGGTTAGGTTATGTTAGGTTAGGTTGGGTTAGGTTAGGTTAGGTTACGTTAGGTTAAGGTATGAACCGTCGTAAAACCGCAATAAACAATGTCACTTAGTGAGATGCAGTGTTTTTCACCTTTACAAGTTGGGAACTGCGATATCTAATGTGAAAGCGCTTGAAACCGTCGTAATGTTGTAGAAAGCAATGTAAAGTAGCGAGTAAAACGTTTTCTAACGATAGAAGTGCGAAGGTTCGGTTAGTTTGAGTTATGTTAGTTTAAGCTAGGTAGCGTCGTGAAACCACCAAAAACGACGTCATCTAACGAGATAGTGTTGTTTTAATGCGAGTACGAAACTGCGATAGGTAAAATGTTGTGAAAGCACACAAAACGGCATGAACAAGCCAAATACTGCGTGTTGTACCGTTACAAGTGCGAAACTGCTATGTTGTGATATTCTCGTTAAAGCGCATGCAAGCATCGTGAAACCTTAAAGAACGATGTCATTTAGCGAGATACAGCGTTCTGTACTGCAATAAGTTGGTGAAAAACTGTGAGGTTATGCAAATATCCTAATTGTGAACGAAACAGTGTAATAGAGCGTTTTTTTAATACAAGTGCGAATGTTAGGTTAGGTTAAGATATGAACCGTCGTAAAACCGCATTAAACAATGTCACTTAGTGAGATGCAGTGTTTTTCACCATTACAAGTCGGGAACTGCGATATCTAATGTGAAAGCGCTTGCAAACGTCGTTAGGTTAGGTTAGGTTAGGTTAGGTGAGGTTAGGTTAGGTTAGGTTACGTTAGGTTAGGTTAGGTTAGGTTTGGTTAGGTTAGGTTAGGTTAGGTTAGGGTATGTTAGGTAAGGTTTGGTTAGGTTAGGTTAGGTTAGGTTGGTTTAGGTAAGGTTAGGTTAGGTTAAGATATGAACCGTCGTAAAACCGCATTGTGGACTTGGTGGCACCGACCAGGGACCGATGCTTATTCCTGCTCTTTTCGTTGTGCAGATTGCGCTATGGCCTAAAGGCCTCTCTACCGGGCTGGTCACGCATCTGCACACAAATGGAACTACGCCAGTAATCACCGATGACACAACAACAGGGACCGAATCTGCGCAAGCGCCTGCGATCTTCTACGCACCTCTACAGCGCAGCTACCACGCCACGGACGATATCTCGTCGACGCAAGCAGGCGCCCAACAGTATAAAAGCCTGGCTCATGACACGAGACACTTCAGTGGACTTGGTGGCACCGACCAGGGACCGATGCTTATTTCTGCTCTTTTCGTTGTGCAGATTGCGCTATGGCCTAAAGGCCTCTCTACCGGGCTGGTCACGCATCTGCACACAAATGGAACTACGCCAGTAATCACCGATGACACAACAACAGGGAACGAATCTGCGCAAGCGCCTGCGATCTTCTACGCACCTCTACAGCGCAGCTACCACGCCACGGACGAGATCTCGTCGACGCAAGCAGGCGCCCAACAGTATAAAAGCCTGGCTCATGACACGAGACACTTCAGTGGACTTGGTGGCACCGACCAGGGACCGATGCTTATTCCTGCTCTTTTCGTTGTGCAGGTTAGTAACAATTACTCGGTAACCTCATTAATAGACGATGATGTAACCCTGATGGTGCTGCCAAGTCCACGCTTTCTTGTTGCCCTGATTGCTGATTGCTATGATGTGTGTAAGCTGCTGTTACTAACATCGGGTGATGTTGAGCTAAATCCCGGTCCGAATTCTGATTCGGAATCGGACACCCGTCCCAACAATAACATTCTAAAACAAATACTCAAAGAACAAACTAAAACAAATAAAACGTTAAAGGAAGTAGTGGCTAATTTGAAAAAGGTTGAACGAACTGTGGATAATATGGAAACCAGGCTCACTAAAATCGAAAATGATATGGAACGACTTAAACACTGCGAAGAAAAATTGGCCGAGTATGAAAGTAAGCACGCCACCATGAAAGGTGAAATTGGAAGTCTTGCACTTAAACTGGATGATTTAGAAAACAGAAGCCGACGTAATAACTTGATTATCTATGGTGTAACGGAAGAGTCTGACGAAGATGCTATCTTACTGGAAAAGAAAGTAAAAGATGACATTCTGAAACAAACACTCGGTATCGAAGTAAAGACCATCGAAAGAATTCATAGAATAGGCAACCATAGAACCAGCCAGGGAAGGCCAATCATCCTACGTCTCTTCGACTACAGTGAAAAAAACAAAATCTTATCTTGCTGTTATAAACTCAAGGGTACGCCCTTATCCGTCTCCGAAGATTTTTCCAAAAGAGTAAGGGATATGCGCGCGCACTTATGGCACTCTGCGGCTAACGAAAGGGCCAAAGGAGCAAAAGTCAAACTGTCGTTCGATAAACTGAAAGTCAATGATAAAGTTTATACTTGGGACCCAGTAAAGAATGCTAGAACAGATATATCGAAGAAAGCGGGTCCACCACGAAACAACCGACCAACTTCATCTACGCATAAAACTTCTACAAATAAGAAAAACTCGAACTGACAGCACAGTACTAAAACACTTAGAATCGTTTCCCTCAATGCCAGAAGTGTGCTAAACAAGTTTGATGAACTGGAGAACATAATTTCGTCCTACCAACCTCACGTTCTAATAATAACAGAGACTTGGCTTCACTCCGGAGTACGTGACTCGGAAGTCGTCCCTCCCTCATACAGACTGCTCCGTAAAGATAGAGGGTCAAGAGGCGGGGGCGTAGCGGTAGCAATTAAAAAAAATATCAAATCCTTTGAACTCGATGGCATTCCCGACCACGAAAGCGTCTGGTGCAAAATAACATATTATGATAAAAGTATAATTGTAGGAGGGGTATATCGGCCTCCAAATGCGGCACCTGACTACATTGAAGTGATTCATGATTATCTTTCAAAGCATACTAACTCTAGGTCAAAAATTATCCTTACTGGGGATTTTAATCTTCCCGGAATAAATTGGAACAATGGTTCACATGATGGTCGTGACGTTGCTAGTTCAGAATTACTACTGGGCGTAGCGTTCGCGTTTTCATTGAATCAACTAGTAACTGATAACACTCGGATCACTGCGACGTCATCGTCTTTACTTGACCTAGCGTTTGTAAGTAGTACATTAGAAGGTTCTTCTGCGTCCATCGAGAATGGCATTTCCGATCACAAATCGATTACCTTAACCTGCCCTATTTCATGCGCGAAGAAATACAAAAAGCCACTACCTACTTACTTTAAAGATTACGCACGTGCAAATGACCCTGCTGTGCTACGTTTCCTGGAAACACAATTTCATGAATTCATTGAGCTTACAGACGTAAAAGAACTTTGGGCGCATTTTAAAAGCACTGTTAAATATTGCGAAGACACATTCATTCCGAATAAAAAGAAACGCATCAACCGAGAATACCCTTGGATAACGCGTGAGATAATTCAACTGAAAAGAAAAATAAAACGACGGCAGAAAAAGGGAACCAAAAACAACGTACGTGATCTTATCGGGACATTAAAGCATAAAATGTCAGAAGCAAAAACCCGCTTCTTTAACACTACGTTAGCTTCGTTTATGGCGCACTGTCCCAAAAAATTCTGGCGATACTTATCAGATGAAAGAGACTCAATCTCACAAATTAAAAATTCGGAACAAATCATTAAAGATCCCGAACACATTGCTAATGAGATGAACAAGTTTTTTCAGTCAGTTTTCACGAAACATACCAGTAATGCGCTACTACCTCCTTATACTGTGAAAATACCCATGGAAGAATTAATCGTAAATGAGGAGGGCATACTTTCTCTATTACAAAAGCTTGATCAAAAGAAATCTACGGGCCCCGATCAAATCACTAACTCATTTTTAAGCCGATACGCTAATTGGACATCTAAGTATCTCTTTAAAATATACACGTTATCTCTTCAAACTTCACAGATACCAGACGACTGGTGCAATGCTGTAGTAATTCCTATACATAAATCAGGCCCCAAACTAGAAATAAGCAACTACCGCCCAGTGTCACTTACGAGTTCGTGCTGCAAAATAATGGAACATGTAATTTTCAAGGCCATAATAACTCACCTAGAAACAAACGAACTTCTCTACAAACAACAGCATGGTTTCAGATCAGGCCTCTCAACTATAACCCAATTAGCTGAATTAACTCATGACATAGCCAACGCAATCAACGATAACGTCCAATTAGATGCTATATTTTTAGACTTTTCTAAGGCGTTCGACGTTGTCCCACATCTGGATTTAGTCAAAAAACTAACGGCTTTTGGTATTGATATCAAAATAATATCCTGGATCAACAACTTCTTAACTAAACGGAAACAAAGCGTTAAAATTGACAATCAGCTATCAGAACCACTTGATGATTATTCTGGTGTACCTCAGGGATCGGTTCTTGCACCTCTGCTATTTTTAATGTTTATTAACGACATCCACTTTTCCGTTGAGAACCCTATTCAGATGCGTCTGTTGCCGACGACTGTGTCGTGTACACAGTCGTGCGCAATTCAGATGACCAAACCAAACTTAACAATTCACTTCAGGCAATTTATTCCTGGTGCAATACTTGGGGCATGAAACTAAACACATCAAAAACGCATTGCATTTCTTTTACAAATAAGAAATCCCCCCTTAACTATACATATAGGATTGGAAATTCAATTATCGAAAAATGCAATCAAGTAAAATACCTAGGCATTACACTCACGCCGAACCTTAACTGGGAACCACACATCTTGGCCATGTGTCAGAAAGCGGAAAGGAAGTTATCTTTCTTGAGAAGAAAACTGCGCAATGCACCACCACATGTTAAAATAAATGCCTACAAAACACTAATTAGACCATGTTTAGAGTACGCCGATCTCATCTGGAGTCCACATCAAAAGTACCTGATTAGTAAAATAGAACGAATACAAAAATTGGCAGTAAGGTTCGTATATTCAGAATTCGCGAGGCAGTCCAGTACCGCAGATTTACTCGCAAGGGCAAACTTAAAACAACTTTTTCAACGCAGAATAATGTCACGATTAAAATTCCTTTACCAATTATATCATGGTCATTTCCACATATCACGCTCTCATTATCTGCAAGATCCGCCTAAACACTCATTCCGACTAAATCATTCTAAAACAATACGCCAACCTGTAAGTCGTGTAAACGCTCACAAACATTCACTTTTTCCGTCAGCTATCTCCCTCTGGAACAGCCTACCCAACGACATTGTTTGTTGTAGTACGATTGACTCTTTCATCAACCGCATACAGTGTATTGAATTTGCACCATGATTTTTTTTTTCTCTGGCAATGTATGTATTTCGATGTATCTGTGTACCCACTCCTGCTTGGGCTGTGAAGGGCCTGCAGTATATTCAAATAAAAAAAAAACAATGTCACTTAGTGAGATGCAGTGTTTTTCACCATTACAAGTCGGGAACTGCGATATCTAATGTGAAAGCGCTTGCAAACGTCGTTAGGTTAGGTTAGGTTAGGTTAGGTTACGTTAGGTTAGGTTTGGTTAGGTTAGGTTAGGTTAGGTTATGTTAGGTTAGGTTGGGTTAGGTTAGGTTAGGTTAGGTTAGGTTAGGTTAAGATATGAACCGCGCTAAAACCGCATTAAACAATTTCACTTAGTGAGATGCAGTGTTTTTCACCTTTACAAGTTGGGAACTGCGATATCTAATGTGAAAGCGCTTGAAACCGTCGTAATGTTGTAGAAAGCAATGTAAAGTAGCGAGTAAAACGTTTTCTAACGATAGAAGTGCGAAGGTTATGTTAGGTTGAGTTATGTTAGTTTAAGCTGGGTAGCGTCATGAAACCACCAAAAACGACGTCATCTAACGAGATAGTGTTGTTTTATTGCGAGTACGAAACTGCGATAGGTAAAATGTTGTGAAAGCACACAAAACGGCATGAACAAGCCAAATACTACGTGTTGTACCGTTACAAGTGCGAAACTGCTATGTTGTGACATTCTCGGTAAAGGCATGCAAGTATCGTGAAACCTTAAAGAACGATGTCATTTAGCGAGATACAGCGTTCTGTACTGTAATAAGTTGGTGAGAAACTGTGAGGTCAAGCAAATATCGTAATTGTGAAGGAAACAGTGTAATTGAGCGTCTTTAGATGCAAGTGCGAATGTTAGGTTAGGTTGACATAGCAACCGTCGTAAAACCGCATTAAACAATTTCACTTAGTGAGATGTAGTGTTTTTCAACATTACAAGTCGGGAACTACGATATCTAATGTGAAAGCGCATGAAACCGTCGTAATCTTGTAGAAAACATTGTAAAGTTGCGAGTAAAACGTTTTCTAACGATAGAAGTGCGAAGGTTAGGTTAGGTTAGGTTAGTTTAAGCTAGGTAGCGTAGTGAAACTACCAAAAACGACATCTAACGAGATAGTGTTGTTTTATTGCGAGTATTAAACTGCGATAGGTGAAATGTTGTGAAAGCACACAAAACGGCATGAACAAGCCAAATACTGCGTGTTCTACCGCTCAAAAGTGCGAAACTGCTATATTGTGATATTCTCGTTAAAGCGCATGCAAGCATCGTGAAACCTTAAAGAACAATGTCATTAAGCGAGATACAGCGTTCTGTACTGCAATAAGTTGGTGAAAAACTGTGAGGTTATGCAAATATCGTAATTGTGAACGAAACCGTGTAATAGAGCGTTTTTCAATACAAGTACGAATGTTAGGTTAGGTTAAGATATGAACCGTCGTAAAACCGCATTAAACAATGTCACTTAGTGAGATGCAGTGTTTTTCACCATTACAAGTCGGGAACTGCGATATCTAATGTGAAAGCGCTTGCAAACGTCGTTAGGTTAGGTTAGGTTAGGTTAGGTTAGGTTACGTTAGGTTAGGTTTGGTTAGGTTAGGTTAGGTTAGGTTATCTTAGGTTAGGTTGGGTTAGGTTAGGTTAGGTTAGGTTAGGTTAAGATATGAACCGCGCTAAAACCGCATTAAACAATGTCACTTAGTGAGATGCAGTGTTTTTCACCTTTACAAGTTGGGAACTGCGATATCTAATGTGAAAGCGCTTGAAACCGTCGTAATGTTGTAGAAAGCAATGTAAACTAGCGAGTAAAACGTTTTCTAACGATAGAAGTGCGAAGGTTATGTTAGGTTGAGTTATGTTAGTTTAAGCTAGGTAAAGTCGTGAAACCACCAAAAACGACGTCATCTAACGAGATAGTGTTGTTTTATTGCGAGTACGAAACTGCGATAGGTAAAATGTTGTGAAAGCACACAAAATGGCATGAACAAGCCAAATACTGCGTGTTGTACCGTTACAAGTGCGAAACTGCTATGTTGTGACATTCTCGGTAAAGGCATGCAAGTATCGTGAAACCTTAAAGAACGATGTCATTTAGCGAGATACAGCGTTCTGTACTGTAATAAGTTGGTGAGAAACTGTGAGGTCAAGCAAATATCGTAATTGTGAAGGAAACAGTGTAATTGAGCGTCTTTAGATGCAAGTGCGAATGTTAGGTTAGGTTGACATATCAACCGTCGTAAAACCGCATTAAACAATGTCACTTAGTGAGATGTAGTGTTTTTCAACATTACAAGTCGGGAACAACGATATCTAATGTGAAAGCGCATGAAACCGTCGTAATCTTGTAGAAAACATTGTAAAGTGGCGAGTAAAACGTTTTCTAACGATAGAAGTGCGAAGGTTAGGTTAGGTTAGGTTAGTTTAAGCTAGGTAGCGTCGTGAAACTACCAAAAACGACGTCATCTAACGAGATAGTGTTGTTTTATAGCGAGTATTAAACTGCGATAGGTGAAATGTTGTGAAAGCACACAAAACGGCATGAACAAGCCAAATACTGCGTGTTCTACCGTTACAAGTGCGAAACTGCTATATTGTGATATTCTTGTTAAAGCGCATGCAAGCATCGTGAAACCTTAAAGAACAATGTCATTTAGCGAGATACAGCGTTCTGTACTGCAATAAGTTGGTGAAAAACTGTGAGGTTATGCAAGTATCGTAATTGTGAACAAAACAGTGTAATGGAGCGTTTTTAGATACAAGTGCGAATGTTAGGTTAGGTTAAGATATGAACCGTCGTAAAACCGCATTAAACAATGTCAATTACTGAGATGCAGTGTTTTTCACCATTAAAAGTGGGGAACTGCGATAATTATTGTGAAAGCGCTTGCAACCGTCGTTAGGTTAGGTTAGGTTAGGTTAGGTTTGGTTAGGTTAGGTTAGGTTAGATTAGGTTAGGTTGGGTTGAGTTGGGTTAGGTTAGGTTAGGTTAGGTTAGGTTAGGTTGGGTTAGGTTAGGTTAGGTTAGGTTAGGTTAGGTTAGGTTAGGTTAGGTTACGTTAGGTTAGGTTAGGTTAGGTAAGGATAATTTGGTTAGGTTAGGTAAGGTTAGGTTAGGTTAGGTTGGGTTGGGTGTTGTTGGGTTGGGTTGGGTTGGGTTAGGTTGAGTTAGGTTAGGTTAGGTTACATTAGGTTAGGTTAGGTTAGGTTACGTTAGGTTATGTTAGGTTAGGTTAGGTTACGTTAGGTTAGGTTAGGTCAGGTAAGGTTAGGTTACGTTAGAATAGGTTAGGTTAGGTTAGGTTACGTTAGGTTAGGTTAAGTTAGGTTAGGTTAGGTTTGGTTAGCTTAGGTTAGGTTAGCTTAGGTTAGGTTAGGTTGGGTTGGGTTGGGTTAGGTTGGGTTAGGTTAGGTTAGGTTAGGTTAGGTTGGGTTAGGTTAGTTTAGGTTAGGTTAGGTTAGGTTAGGTTGGGTTGGGTTGGGTTAGGTTAGGTTAGGTTAGGTTAGGTAAGGTTAGGTTAGGTTAGGTTAGGTTACGTTAGGTTAAGGTATGAACCGTCGTAAAACCACATTAAACAATGTCACTTAGTGAGATGCAGTCTTTTTCACCTTTACAAGTTGGGAACTGTGATATCTAATGTGAAAGCGCTTGAAACCGTCATAATGTTGTAGAAAGCAATGTAAAGTAGCGAGTAAAACGTTTTCTAACGATAGAAGTGCGAAGGTTATGTTAGGTTGAGTTTTGTTAGTTTAAGCTAGGTAGCGTCGTGCAACTACCAAAAACAACGTCATCTAACGAGATAGTGTTGTTTTATTGCGAGTACGAAACTGCGATAGGTGAAATGTGAAAGCACACAAAACGGCATGAACAAGCCAAATACTGCGTGTTGTACCGTTACAAGTGCGAAACTGCTATGTTGTGATATTCTCGTTAAAGCGCATGCAAGCATCGTGAAACCTTAAAGAACGATGTCATTTAGCGAGATACAGCGTTCTGTACTGCAATAAGTTGGTGAAAAACTGTGAGGTTATGCAAATATCCTAATTGTGAACGAAACAGTGTAATAGAGCGTTTTTTTAATACAAGTGCGAATGTTAGGTTAGGTTAAGATATGAACCGTCGTAAAACCGCATTAAACAATGTCACTTAGTGAGATGCAGTGTTTTTCACCATTACAAGTCGGGAACTGCGATATCTAATGTGAAAGCGCTTGCAAACGTCGTTAGGTTAGGTTAGGTTAGGTTAGGTGAGGTTAGGTTAGGTTAGGTTACGTTAGGTTAGGTTAGGTTAGGTTTGGTTAGGTTAGGTTAGGTTAGGTTAGGGTATGTTAGGTAAGGTTTGGTTAGGTTAGGTTAGGTTAGGTTGGTTTAGGTAAGGTTAGGTTAGGTTAAGATATGAACCGTCGTAAAACCGCATTAAACAATGTCACTTAGTGAGATGCAGTGTTTTTCACCATTACAAGTCGGGAACTGCGATATCTAATGTGAAAGCGCTTGCAAACGTCGTTAGGTTAGGTTAGGTTAGGTTAGGTTAGGTTACGTTAGGTTAGGTTTGGTTAGGTTAGGTTAGGTTAGGTTATGTTAGGTTAGGTTGGGTTAGGTTAGGTTAGGTTAGGTTAGGTTAAGATATGAACCGCGCTAAAACCGCATTAAACAATTTCACTTAGTGAGATGCAGTGTTTTTCACCTTTACAAGTTGGGAACTGCGATATCTAATGTGAAAGCGCTTGAAACCGTCGTAATGTTGTAGAAAGCAATGTAAAGTAGCGAGTAAAACGTTTTCTAACGATAGAAGTGCGAAGGTTATGTTAGGTTGAGTTATGTTAGTTTAAGCTAGGTAGCGTCATGAAACCACCAAAAACGACGTCATCTAACGAGATAGTGTTGTTTTATTGCGAGTACGAAACTGCGATAGGTAAAATGTTGTGAAAGCACACAAAACGGCATGAACAAGCCAAATACTGCGTGTTGTACCGTTACAAGTGCGAAACTGCTATGTTGTGACATTCTCGGTAAAGCGCATGCAAGTATCGTGAAACCTTAAAGAACGATGTCATTTAGCGAGATACAGCATTCTGTACTGTAATAAGTTGGTGAGAAACTGTGAGGTCAAGCAAATATCGTAATTGTGAATGAAACAGTGTAATTGAGCGTCTTTAGATACAAGTGCGAATGTTAGGTTAGGTTGACATAGCAACCGTCGTAAAACCGCATTAAACAATTTCACTTAGTGAGATGTAGTGTTTTTCAACATTACAAGTCGGGAACTACGATATCTAATGTGAAAGCGCATGAAACCGTCGTAATCTTGTAGAAAACATTGTAAAGTTGCGAGTAAAACGTTTTCTAACGATAGAAGTGCGAAGGTTAGGTTAGGTTAGGTTAGTTTAAGCTAGGTAGCGTCGTGAAACTACCAAAAACGACATCTAACGAGATAGTGTTGTTTTATTGCGAGTATTAAACTGCGATAGGTGAAATGTTGTGAAAGCACACAAAACGGCATGAACAAGCCAAATACTGCGTGTTCTACCGTTACAAGTGCGAAACTGCTATATTGTGATATTCTCGTTAAAGCGCATGCAAGCATCGTGAAACCTTAAAGAACAATGTCATTCAGCGAGATACAGCGTTCTGTACTGCAATAAGTTGGTGAAAAACTGTGAGGTTATGCAAATATCGTAATTGTGAACGAAACAGTGTAATAGAGCGTTTTTCAATACAAGTACGAATGTTAGGTTAGGTTAAGATATGAACCGTCGTAAAACCGCATTAAACAATGTCACTTAGTGAGATGCAGTGTTTTTCACCATTACAAGTCGGGAACTGCGATATCTAATGTGAAAGCGCTTGCAAACGTCGTTAGGTTAGGTTAGGTTAGGTTAGGTTAGGTTACGTTAGGTTAGGTTTGGTTAGGTTAGGTTAGGTTAGGTTATCTTAGGTTAGGTTGGGTTAGGTTAGGTTAGGTTAAGTTAGGTTAAGATATGAACCGCGCTAAAACCGCATTAAACAATGTCACTTAGTGAGATGCAGTGTTTTTCACCTTTACAAGTTGGGAACTGCGATATCTAATGTGAAAGCGCTTGAAACCGTCGTAATGTTGTAGAAAGCAATGTAAACTAGCGAGTAAAACGTTTTCTAACGATAGAAGTGCGAAGGTTATGTTAGGTTGAGTTATGTTAGTTTAAGCTAGGTAAAGTCGTGAAACCACCAAAAACGACGTCATCTAACGAGATAGTGTTGTTTTATTGCGAGTACGAAACTGCGATAGGTAAAATGTTGTGAAAGCACACAAAATGGCATGAACAAGCCAAATACTGCGTGTTGTACCGTTACAAGTGCGAAACTGCTATGTTGTGACATTCTCGGTAAAGGCATGCAAGTATCGTGAAACCTTAAAGAACGATGTCATTTAGCGAGATACAGCGTTCTGTACTGTAATAAGTTGGTGAGAAACTGTGAGGTCAAGCAAATATCGTAATTGTGAAGGAAACAGTGTAATTGAGCGTCTTTAGATGCAAGTGCGAATGTTAGGTTAGGTTGACATATCAACCGTCGTAAAACCGCATTAAACAATGTCACTTAGTGAGATGTAGTGTTTTTCAACATTACAAGTCGGGAACAACGATATCTAATGTGAAAGCGCATGAAACCGTCGTAATCTTGTAGAAATCATTGTAAAGTGGCGAGTAAAACGTTTTCTAACGATAGAAGTGCGAAGGTTAGGTTAGGTTAGGTTAGTTTAAGCTAGGTAGCGTCGTGAAACTACCAAAAACGATGTCATCTAACGAGATAGTGTTGTTTTATAGCGAGTATTAAACTGCGATAGGTGAAATGTTGGGAAAGCACACAAAACGGCATGAACAAGCCAAATACTGCGTGTTCTACCGTTACAAGTGCGAAACTGCTATATTGTGATATTCTTGTTAAAGCGCATGCAAGCATCGTGAAACCTTAAAGAACAATGTCATTTAGCGAGATACAGCGTTCTGTACTGCAATAAGTTGGTGAAAAACTGTGAGGTTATGCAAGTATCGTAATTGTGAACAAAACAGTGTAATAGAGCGTTTTTAGATACAAGTGCGAATGTTAGGTTAGGTTAAGATATGAACCGTCGTAAAACCGCATTAAACAATGTCAATTACTGAGATGCAGTGTTTTTCACCATTAAAAGTGGGGAACTGCGATAATTATTGTGAAAGCGCTTGCAACCGTCGTTAGGTTAGGTTAGGTTAGGTTAGGTTTGGTTAGGTTAGGTTAGGTTAGGTTAGATTAGGTTAGGTTGGGTTAGGTTACGTTAGGTTAGGTTAGGTTACGTTAGGTTAGGTTAGGTTAGGTTAGGTAAGGATAATTTGGTTAGGTTAGGTAAGGTTAGGTTAGGTTAGGTTAGGTTGGGTTGGGTGTTGTTGGGTTGGGTTGGGTTAGGTTGAGTTAGGTTAGGTTAGGTTACGTTAGGTTAGGTTAGGTTAGGTTACGTTAGGTTATGTTAGGTTAGGTTAGGTTACGTTAGGTTAGGTTAGGTCAGGTAAGGTTAGGTTACGTTAGAATAGGTTAGGTTAGGTTAGGTTACGTTAGGTTAGGTTAAGTTAGGTTAGGTTAGGTTTGGTTAGCTTAGGTTAGGTTAGCTTAGGTTAGGTTAGGTTGGGTTGGGTTGGGTTAGGTTGGGTTAGGTTAGGTTAGGTTAGGTTGGGTTAGGTTAGTTTAGGTTAGGTTAGGTTAGGTTAGGTTGGGTTGGGTTGGGTTAGGTTAGGTTAGGTTAGGTTAGGTTAGGTAAGGTTAGGTTAGGTTAGGTTAGGTTACGTTAGGTTAAGGTATGAACCGTCGTAAAACCACATTAAACAATGTCACTTAGTGAGATGCAGTCTTTTTCACCTTTACAAGTTGGGAACTGTGATATCTAATGTGAAAGCGCTTGAAACCGTCATAATGTTGTAGAAAGCAATGTAAAGTAGCGAGTAAAACGTTTTCTAACGATAGAAGTGCGAAGGTTATGTTAGGTTGAGTTATGTTAGTTTAAGCTAGGTAGCGTCGTGCAACTACCAAAAACAACGTCATCTAACGAGATAGTGTTGTTTTATTGCGAGTACGAAACTGCGATAGGTGAAATGTTGTGAAAGCACACAAAACGGCATGAACAAGCCAAATACTGCGTGTTGTACCATTACAAGTGCGAAACTGCTATGTTGTGATATTCTCGTTAAAGCGCATGCAAGCATCGTGAAACCTTAAAGAACGATGTCATTTAGCGAGATACAGCGTTCTGTACTGCAATAAGTTGGTGAAAAACTGTGAGGTTATGCAAATATCCTAATTGTGAACGAAACAGTGTAATAGAGCGTTTTTTAATGCAAGTGCGAATGTTAGGTTAGGTCAAGATATGAACCGTCGTAAAACCGCATTAAACAATGTCACTTAGTGAGATGCAGTGTTTTTCACCATTACAAGTCGGGAACTGCGATATCTAATGTGAAAGCGCTTGCAAACGTCGTTAGGTTAGGTTAGGTTTGGTTAGGTTAGGTTAGGTTACGTTAGGTTAGGTTTGGTTAGGTTAGGTTAGGTTAGGTTATGTTAGGTTAGGTTGGGTTAGGTTAGGTTAGGTTACGTTAGGTTAAGGTATGAACCATCGTAAAACCGCAATAAAAAATGTCACTTAGTGAGATGCAGTGTTTTTCACCTTTACAAGTTAGGAACTGCGATATCTAATGTGAAAGCGCTTGAAACCGTCGTAATGTTGTAGAAAGCAATGTAAAGTAGCGAGTAAAACGTTTTATAACGATAGAAGTGCGAAGGTTATGTTAGGTTGAGTTGTTAGTTTAAGCTAGGTAGCGTCGTGAAACCACCAAAAACGACGTCATCTAACGAGATAGTGTAGTTTTATTGCGAGTACGAAACTGCGATAGGTAAAATGTTGTGAAAGCACACAAAACGGCATGAACAAGCCAAATACTGCGTGTTGTACCGTTACAAGTGCGAAACTGCTATGTTGTGACATTCTCGGTAAAGCGCATGCAAGTATCGTGAAACCTTAAAGAACGATGTCATTTAGCGAGATACAGCGTTCTGTACTGTAATAAGTTGGTGAGAAACTGTGAGGTCAAGCAAATATCGTAATTGTGAACGAAACAGTGTAATTGAGCGTCTTTAGATACAAGTGCGAATGTTAGGTTAGGTTGACATATCAACCGTCGTAAAACCGCATTAAACAATGTCACTTAGTGAGATGTAGTGTTTTTCAACATTACAAGTCGGGAACTACGATATCTAATGTGAAAGCGCATGAAACCGTCGTAATCTTGTAGAAAACATTGTAAAGTGGCGAGTAAAACGTTTTATTTTTATTTTTATTTATTTATTTATTTACAGGTTCTGCAGGCCTATACTTAGGCCCAAGCAGGAGGGGCAAAAACAACAAAGAAAAAAGTACAATGTCACAGCACTTAATTAGACAACTTATAGTGCACTTGCACAACAGAGTTACGGCACATAAACAGTGATCAGAACACTCATGCGCAGCAGAAGTCAACTAACTACATTACTCGGGCACTGCGAATACACACCATATGGATACATCATTCAGAACTAAACAAAAAAAGTTTCAAGCTGTTTTTCAATATCTTCGGACTGAAAAGCACTTATTGGTAAAGAGTTCCAGTCAGCAATAGTCCTAGGGAAAAAACTATTTTTAAAAGCAGTGGTACGGGCAAAAACTGGCGCCAATGAATATTTATGCTTATGTCTTGTTTTTCTAGAAGATAGAGGTTTCACACAGTTGGGCAGACTTGTTGTAACTTTACCGGAAAGAATTTTGTGTAGGAACGTTAACCGATTAATTTTCCTGCGAGTTTCCAGTGTTTGGATATCATTTAGTTGCATAAGTTGTGTTGGCGAATCATATCTTTTATATTTGCTAAATATAAATCTGACAGCCTTCCGTTGAACTTTTTCAATCAAGGCAATATCTTTTTTACATTGAGGGTCCCAAACAACCGAGGCATATTCAAGTTTTGAATATGCCTCGCATAACCTTCGCACTTCATAACCTTCGCACTTCTATCGGTCAAGCAAATATCGTAAATATGAGGTCAAGCAAATATGAGGTCAAGCAAATATCGTAATTCTAACGATAGAAGTGCGAAGGTTAGGTTAGGTTAGGTTAGGTTAGTTTAAGCTAGGTAGCGTCGTGAAACTACCAAAAACGACGTCATCTAACGAGATAGTGTTGTTAATAGCGAGTATTGAACTGCGATAGGTGAAATGTGAAAGCACACAAAACGGCATGAACAAGCCACATACTGCGTGTTGTACCGTTACAAGTGCGAAACTGCTATGTTGTGACATTCTCGGTAAAGCGCATGCAAGTATCGTGAAACCTTAAAGAACGATGTCATTTAGCGAGATACAGCGTTCTGTACTGTAATAAGTTGGTGAGAAACTGTGAGGTCAAGCAAATATCGTAATTGTGAACGAAACAGTGTAATTGAGCGTCTTTAGATACAAGTGCGAATGTTAGGTTAGGTTGACATATCAACCGTCGTAAAACCGCATTAAACAATGTCCCTTAGTGAGATGTAGTGTTTTTCACCTTTACAAGTTGGGAACTGCGATATCTAATGTGAAAGCGCTTGAAACCGTCGTAATGTTGTAGAAAGCAATGTAAAGTAGCGAGTAAAACGTTTTCTAACGATAGAAGTGCGAAGGTTATGTTAGGTTGAGTTATGTTAGTTTAAGCTAGGTAGCGTCGTGAAACCACCAAAAACGACGTCATCTAACGAGATAGTGTTGTTTTATTGCGAGTACGAAACTGCGATAGGTAAAATGTTGTGAAAGCACACAAAATGGCATGAACAAGCCAAATACTGCGTGTTGTACCGTTACAAGTGCGAAACTGCTATGTTGTGACATTCTCGGTAAA
The DNA here is from genome assembly GCF_043290135.1 of Rhipicephalus microplus. NCBI lineage: Eukaryota > Metazoa > Arthropoda > Arachnida > Ixodida > Ixodidae > Rhipicephalus > Rhipicephalus microplus. The sequence continues at coordinate 539,077 of NW_027464606.1, forward strand.
GCGCATGCAAGTATCGTGAAACCTTAAAGAACGATGTCATTTAGCGAGATACAGCGTTCTGTACTGTAATAAGTTGGTGAGAAACTGTGAGGTCAAGCAAATATCGTAATTGTGAACGAAACAGTGTAATTGAGCGTCTTTAGATACAAGTGCGAATGTTAGGTTAGGTTGACATATCAACCGTCGTAAAACCGCATTAAACAATGTCACTTAGTGAGAAGTAGTGTTTTTCAACATTACAAGTCGGGAACTACGATATCTAATGTGAAAGCGCATGAAACCGTCGTAATCTTGTAGAAAACATTGTAAAGTGGCGAGTAAAACGTTTTCTAACGATAGAAGTGCGAAGGTTAGGTTAGGTTAGGTTAGTTTAAGCTAGGTAGCGTCGTGAAACTACCAAAAACGACGTCATCTAACGAGATAGTGTTGTTTTATTGCGAGTATTAAACTGCGATAGGTGAAATGTTGTGAAAGCACACAAAACGGCATGAACAAGCCAAATACTGCGTGTTCTACCGTTACAAGTGCGAAACTGCTATATTGTGATATTCTCGTTAAAGCGCATGCAAGCATCGTGAAACCTTAAAGAACAATGTCATTTAGCGAGATACAGCGTTCTGTACTGCAATAAGTTGTTGAAAAACTGTGAGGTTATGCAAATATCGTAATTGTGAACGAAACAGTGTAATAGAGCGTTTTTCAATACAAGTACGAATGTTAGGTTAGGTTAAGATATGAACCGTCGTAAAACCGCATTAAACAATGTCACTTAGTGAGATGCAGTGTTTTTCACCATTACAAGTCGGGAACTGCGATATCTAATGTGAAAGCGCTTGCAAACGTCGTTAGGATAGGTTAGGTTAGGTTAGGTTAGGTTAGGTTACGTTAGGTTAGGTTTGGTTAGGTTAGGTTAGGTTAGGTTATGTTAGGTTAGGTTGGGTTAGGTTAGGTTAGGTTAGGTTAAGATATGAACCGCGCTAAAACCGCATTAAACAATGTCACTTAGTGAGATGCAGTGTTTTTCACCTTTACAAGTTGGGAACTGCGATATCTAATGTGAAAGCGCTTGAAACCGTCGTAATGTTGTAGAAAGCAATGTAAAGTAGCGAGTAAAACGTTTTCAACGCTAGAAGTGCGAAGGTTATGTTAGGTTGAGTTATGTTAGTTTAACCTAGGTAAAGTCGTGAAACCACCAAAAACGACGTCATCTAACGAGATAGTGTTGTTTTATTGCGAGTACGAAACTGCGATAGGTAAAATGTTGTGAAAGCACACAAAATGGCATGAACAAGCCAAATACTGCGTGTTGTACCGTTACAAGTGCGAAACTGCTATGTTGTGACATTCTCGGTAAAGCGCATGCAAGTATCGTGAAACCTTAAAGAACGATGTCATTTAGCGAGATACAGCGTTCTGTACTGTAATAGGTTGGTGAGAAACTGTGAGGTCAAGCAAATATCATAATTGTGAACGAAACAGTGTAATTGAGCGTCTTTAGATGCAAGTGCGAATGTTAGGTTAGGTTGACATATCAACCGTCGTAAAACCGCATTAAACAAGCTCACTTAGTGAGATGTAGTGTTTTTCAACATTACAAGTCGGGAACAACGATATCTAATGTGAAAGCGCATGAAACCGTCGTAATCTTGTAGAAAACATTGTAAAGTGGCGAGTAAAACGTTTTCTAACGATAGAAGTGCGAAGGTTAGGTTAGGTTAGGTTAGTTTAAGCTAGGTAGCGTCGTGAAACTACCAAAAACGACGTCATCTAACGAGATAGTGTTGTTTTATAGCGAGTATTAAACTGCGATAGGTGAAATGTTGTGAAAGCACACAAAACGGCATGAACAAGCCAAATACTGCGTGTTCTACCGTTACAAGTGCGAAACTGCTATATTGTGATATTCTTGTTAAAGCGCATGCAAGCATCGTGAAACCTTAAAGAACAATGTCATTTAGCGAGATACAGCGTTCTGTACTGCAATAAGTTGGTGAAAAACTGTGAGGTTATGCAAGTATCGTAATTGTGAACAAAACAGTGTAATAGAGCGCTTTTAGATACAAGTGCGAATGTTAGGTTAGGTTAAGATATGAACCGTCGTAAAACCGCATTAAACAATGTCAATTACTGAGATGCAGTGTTTTTCACCATTAAAAGTGGGGAACTGCGATAATTAATGTGAAAGCGCTTGCAACCGTCGTTAGGTTAGGTTAGGTTAGGTTTGGTTAGGTTACGTTAGGTTAGGTTAGATTAGGTTAGGTTGGGTTGAGTTGGGTTAGGTTAGGTTAGGTTAGGTTAGGTTGGGTTAGGTTAGGTTAGGTTACGTTAGGTTAGGTTAGGTTAGGTTAGGTTAGGTTTGGTTAGCTTAGGTTAGGTTAGCTTAGGTTAGGTTAGGTTGGGTTGGGTTGGGTTGGGTTAGGTTGGGTTAGGTTAGGTTAGGTTAGGTTAGGTTGGGTTAGGTTAGTTTAGGTTAGGTTAGGTTAGGTTAGGTTGGGTTGGGTTGGGTTAGGTTAGGTTAGGTAAGGTTAGGTTAGGTTAGGTTAGGTTACGTTAGGTTAAGGTATGAACCGTTGTAAAACCGCATTAAACAATGCCACTTAGTGAGATGCAGTGTTTTTCACCTTTACAAGTTGGGAACTGTGATATCTAATGTGAAAGCGCTTGAAACCGTCATAATGTTGTAGAAAGCAATGTAAAGTAGCGAGTAAAACGTTTTCTAACGATAGAAGTGCGAAGGTTTTGTTAGGTTGAGTTATGTTAGTTTAAGCTAGGTAGCGTCGTGCAACTACCAAAAACAACGTCATCTAACGAGATAGTGTTGTTTTATTGCGAGTACGAAACTGCGATAGGTGAAATGTTGTGAAAGCACACAAAACGGCATGAACAAGCCAAATACGGCGTGTTGTACCGTTACAAGTGCGAAACTGCTATGTTGTGATATTCTCGTTAAAGCGCATGCAAGCATCGTGAAACCTTAAAGAACGATGTCATTTAGCGAGATACAGCGTTCTGTACTGCAATAAGTTGGTGAAAAACTGTGAGGTTATGCAAATATCCTAATTGTGAACGAAACAGTGTAATAGAGCGTTTTTTAATACAAGTGCGAATGTTAGGTTAGGTTAAGATATGAACCGCATTAAACAATGTCACTTAGTGAGATGCAGTGTTTTTCACCATTACAAGTCGGGAACTGCGATATCTAATGTGAAAGCGCTTGCAAACGTCGTTAGGTTAGGTTAGGTTTGGTTAGGTTAGGTTAGGTTACGTTAGGTTAGGTTTGGTTAGGTTAGGTTAGGTTAGGTTATGTTAGGTTAGGTTGGGTTAGGTTAGGTTAGGTTACGTTAGGTTAAGGTATGAACCGTCGTAAAACCGCAATAAACAATGTCACTTAGTGAGATGCAGTGTTTTTCACCTTTACAAGTTAGGAACTGCGATATCTAATGTGAAAGCGCTTGAAACCGTCGTAATGTTGTAGAAAGCAATGTAAAGTAGCGAGTAAAACGTTTTCTAACGATAGAAGTGCGAAGGTTATGTTAGGTTGAGTTATGTTAGTTTAAGCTAGGTAGCGTCGTGAAACCACCAAAAACGACGTCATCTAACGAGATAGTGTTGTTTTATTGCGAGTACGAAACTGCGATAGGTAAAATGTTGTGAAAGCACACAAAATGGCATGAACAAGCCAAATACTGCGTGTTTTACTGTTACAAGTGCGAAACTGCTATGTTGTGACATTCTCGGTAAAGCGCATGCAAGTATCGTGAAACCTTAAAGAACGATGTCATTTAGCGAGATACAGCGTTCTGTACTGTAATAAGTTGGTGAGAAACTGTGAGGTCAAGCAAATATTGTAATTGTGAACGAAACATTGTAATTGAGCGTCTTTAGATACAAGTGCGAATGTTAGGTTAGGTTGACATATCAACCGTCGTAAAACCGCATTATACAATGTCACTTAGTGAGATGTAGTGTTTTTCAACATTACAAGTCGGGAACTACGATATCTAATGTGAAAGCGCATGAAACCGTCGTAATCTTGTAGAAAACATTGTAAAGTGGCGAGTAAAACGTTTTCTAACGATCGAAGTGCGAAGGTTAGGTTAGGTTAGGTTAGTTTAAGCTAGGTAGCGTCGTGAAACTACCAAAAACGACGTCATCTAACGAGATAGTGTTGTTTTATAGCGAGTATTAAACTGCGATAGGTGAAATGTTGTGAAAGCACACAAAACGGCATGAACAAGCCAAATACTGCGTGTTCTACCGTTACAAGTGCGAAACTGCTATATTGTGATATTCTCGTTAAAGCGCATGCAAGCATCGTGAAACCTTAAAGAACAATGTCATTTAGCGAGATACAGCGTTCTGTACTGCAATAACTTGGTGAAAAACTGTGAGGTTATGCAAGTATCGTAATTGTGAACAAAACAGTGTAATAGAGCGTTTTTAGATACAAGTGCGAATGTTAGGTTAGGTTAAGATATGAACCGTCGTAAAACCGCATTAAACAATGTCAATTACTGAGATGCAGTGTTTTTCACCATTAAATTGGGTAACTGCGATAATTAATGTGAAAGCGCTTGCAACTGTCGTTAGGTTAGGTTAGGTTAGGTTAGGTTTGGTTAGGTTAGGTTAGGTTAGATTAGGTTAGGTTGGGTTGAGTTGGGTTAGGTTAGGTTAGGTTAGGTTAGGTTGGGTTAGGTTAGGTTAGGTTAGGTTAGATTACGTTAGGTTAGGTTAGGTTACGTTAGGTTAGGTTAGGTTACGTTAGGTTAGGTTAGGTTAGGTAAGGATAATTTGGTTAGGTTAGGTAAGGTTAGGTTAGGTTAGGTTAGGTTGGGTTGGGTGTTGTTGGGTTGGGTTGGGTTGGGTTGGGTTAGGTTGGGTTGGGTTGGGTTAGGTTACGTTAGGTTAGGTTAGGTTAGGTTACGTTAGGTTATGTTAGGTTAGGTTAGGTTACGTTAGGTTAGGTTAGGTCAGGTAAGGTTAGGTTACGTTAGAATAGGTTAGGTTAGGTTAGGTTACGTTAGGTTAGGTTAAGTTAGGTTAGGATAGGTTTGGTTAGCTTAGGTTAGGTTAGCTTAGGTTAGGTTAGGTTGGGTTGGGTTGGGTTAGGTTGGGTTAGGTTAGGTTAGGTTAGGTTGGGTTAGGTTAGTTTAGGTTAGGTTAGGTTAGGTTAGGTTGGGTTGGGTTGGGTTAGGTTAGGTTAGGTTAGGTTAGGTAAGGTTAGGTTAGGTTAGGTTAGGTTACGTTAGGTTAAGGTATGAACCGTCGTAAAACCACATTAAACAATGTCACTTAGTGAGATGCAGTGTTTTTCACCTTTACAAGTTGGGAACTGTGATATCTAATGTGAAAGCGCTTGAAACCGTCATAATGTTGTAGAAAGCAATGTAAAGTAGCGAGTAAAACGTTTTCTAACGATAGAAGTGCGAAGGTTATGTTAGGTTGAGTTATGTTAGTTTAAGCTAGGTAGCGTCGTGCAACTACCAAAAACAACGTCATCTAACGAGATAGTGTTGTTTTATTGCGAGTACGAAACTGCGATAGGTGAAATGTGAAAGCAGACAAAACGGCATGAACAAGCCACATACTGCGTGTTGTACCGTTACAAGTGCGAAACTGCTATGTTGTGACATTCTCGGTAAAGCGCATGCAAGTATCGTGAAACCTTAAAGAACGATGTCATTTAGCGAGATACAGCGTTCTGTACTGTAATAAGTTGGTGAGAAACTGTGAGGTCAAGCAAATATCGTAATTGTGAACGAAACAGTGTAATTGAGCGTCTTTAGATACAAGTGCGAATGTTAGGTTAGGTTGACATATCAACCATCGTAAAACCGCATTAAACAATGTCACTTAGTGAGATGTAGTGTTTTTCACCTTTACAAGTGGGAACTGCGATATCTAATGTGAAAGCGCTTGAAACCGTCGTAATGTTGTAGAAAGCAATGTAAAGTAGCGAGTAAAACGTTTTCTAACGATAGAAGTGCGAAGGTTAGGTTAGGTTAGGTTAGTTTAAGCTAGGTAGCGTCGTGAAACCACCAAAAACGACGTCATCTAACGAGATAGTGTAGTTTTATTGCGAGTACGAAACTGCGGTAGGTAAAATGTTGTGAAAGCACACAAAACGGCATGAACAAGCCAAATACTGCGTGTTGTACCGTTACAAGTGCGAAACTGCTATGTTGTGACATTCTCGGTAAAGCGCGTGCAAGTATCGTGAAACCTTAAAGAACGATGTCATTTAGCGAGATACAGCGTTCTGTACTGTAATAAGTTGGTGAGAAACTGTGAGGTCAAGCAAATATCGTAATTGTGAACGAAACAGTGTAATTGAGCGTCTTTAGATACAAGTGCGAATGTTAGGTTAGGTTGACATATCAACCGTCGTAAAACCGCATTAAACAATGTCACTTAGTGAGATGTAGTGTTTTTCAACATTACAAGTCGGGAACTACGATATCTAATGTGAAAGCGCATGAAACCGTCGTAATCTTGTAGAAAACATTGTAAAGTGGCGAGTAAAACGTTTTCTAACGATAGAAGTGCGAAGGTTAGGTTAGGTTAGGTTAGGTTAGGTTAGTTTAAGCTAGGTAGCGTCGTGAAACTACCAAAAACGACGTCATCTAACGAGATAGTGTTGTTTTATAGCGAGTATTGAACTGCGATAGGTGAAATGTGAAAGCACACAAAACGGCATGAACAAGCCACATACTGCGTGTTGTACCGTTACAAGTGCGAAACTGCTATGTTGTGACATTCTCGGTAAAGCGCATGCAAGTTTCGTGAAACCTTAAAGAACGATGTCATTTAGCGAGATACAGCGTTCTGTACTGTAATAAGTTGGTGAGAAACTGTGAGGTCAAGCAAATATCGTAATTGTGAACGAAACAGTGTAATTGAGCGTCTTTAGATACAAGTGCGAATGTTAGGTTAGGTTGACATATCAACCGTCGTAAAACCGCATTAAACAATGTCACTTAGTGAGATGTAGTGTTTTTCACCTTTACAAGTTGGGAACTGCGATATCTAATGTGAAAGCGCTTGAAACCGTCGTAATGTTGTAGAAAGCAATGTAAAGTAGCGAGTAAAACGTTTTCTAACGATAGAAGTGCGAAGGTTATGTTAGGTTGAGTTATGTTAGTTTAAGCTAGGTAGCGTCGTGAAACCACCAAAAACGACGTCATCTAACGAGATAGTGTTGTTTTATTGCGAGTACGAAACTGCGATAGGTAAAATGTTGTGAAAGCACAAAAAATGGCATGAACAAGCCAAATACTGCGTGTTGTACCGTTACAAGTGCGAAACTGCTATGTTGTGACATTCTCGGTAAAGCGCATGCAAGTATCGTGAAACCTTAAAGAACGATGTCATTTAGCGAGATACAGCGTTCTGTACTGTAATAAGTTGGTGAGAAACTGTGAGGTCAAGCAAATATCGTAATTGTGAACGAAACAGTGTAATTGAGCGTCTTTAGATACAAGTGCGAATGTTAGGTTAGGTTGACATATCAACCGTCGTAAAACCGCATTAAACAATGTCACTTAGTGAGATGTAGTGTTTTTCAACATTACAAGTCGGGAACTACGATATCTAATGTGAAAGCGCATGAAACCGTCGTAATCTTGTAGAAAACATTGTAAAGTGGCGAGTAAAACGTTTTCTAACGATAGAAGTGCGAAGGTTAGGTTAGGTTAGGTTAGTTTAAGCTAGGTAGCGTCGTGAAACTACCAAAAACGACGTCATTTAACGAGATAGTGTTGTTTTATAGCGAGTATTAAACTGCGATAGGTGAAATGTTGTGAAAGCACACAAAACGGCATGAACAAGCCAAATACTGCGTGTTGTACCGTTACAAGTGCGAAACTGCTATATTGTGATATTCACGTTAAAGCGCATGCAAGCATCGTGAAACCTTAAAGAACAATGTCATTTAGCGAGATACAGCGTTCTGTACTGCAATAAGTTGGTGAAAAACTGTGAGGTTTCAAATATCGTAATTGTGAACAAAACAGTGTAATAGAGCGTTTTTAGATACAAGTGCGAATGTTAGGTTAGGTTAAGATATGAACCGTCGTAAAACCGCATTAAACAATGTCAATTACTGAGATGTAGTGTTTTTCACCTTTACAAGTTGGGAACTGCGATATCTAATGTGAAAGCGCTTGAAACCGTCGTAATGTTGTAGAAAGCAATGTAAAGTAGCGAGTAAAACGTTTTCTAACGATAGAAGTGCGAAGGTTATGTTAGGTTGAGTTATGTTAGTTTAAGCTAGGTAGCGTCGTGAAACCACCAAAAACGACGTCATCTAACGAGATAGTGTTGTTTTATTGCGAGTACGAAACTGCGATAGGTAAAATGTTGTGAAAGCACACAAAACGGCATGAACAAGCCACATACTGCGTGTTGTACCGTTACAAGTGCGAA